>NW_012099333.1:592760-642248 GCF_000951045.1 Mandrillus leucophaeus | reverse complement strand
CCCGCCCTTTTTAGTTGCCGTCCCGATTTCACGAAAGAGACCAGGGCCAAAATGTCACTTTCCACCCACGTAAGGAAAAGCTGGTTCTTCTCATCTAGCCCACTTCTGAGGTCCACAGCCACTATCCACTTGAACCCCCACCCTGCGATTCCAATATGGATCCATTTATTATGAGCTTCATAATCACCATCGTCATCAACATTGTTCACTTATTATTAAATACTCAGAGCAAGAAATGAAAGGGACCAGTGTCTGACAAAGGGGAGGGGGCCATAAGAGAGCCTCAGAAGATTCAGGGGGGGAAAAAGAGTGGGTTTTTCTTTCTTTTTTTAATGATTAAAAACACAGACGACTCCTGTAAATAGAAGCCTCATTTCTTCAAGAGATGCCTTTTGAAACCCGGTATCTGAATATTCAACGAAGGCAAAGCTCCACTCTGTACGTACAACATTAATATGATCTCTGCAGAATTTGCTACTCAGTAATATTAACATATCAAAGCCTACGCCCGAGGCGAAAGAAGCTATCGATACGCGAGCACAGGGTAAAGTAAAGATTATTGGTTCTGATGGTTGGAGTGGCGGAGCTGCGGGCAAAATCGTGCACACCATTAACCGAGAGTGAGCGCGCAGGGAGCTGCGCCTCCGAGGCGGTGGCAAATATTTTATCTAGGTGGTAATTACCTCGCTGCTGCCCCCTCTTCCACGAAGTCTTTGGCTATCGGGCCTTCATTACAGGCTAAAATAATGTAATTGCCACTTAACAAGTGAGTCAGGGCGATGCTATTTGTTCTTTACAAGTTGAAGTCACCAAATGTAAAGAACAACTGAGAACGCCCAAGCCCTCCACGCCACTGCAAACCAGGACAATGTCCGTGATTAACTCATGTAAAGTACATAGGCACCTATATTTCTTCAAGAACACCATTTGGGGTCTTTGAAAGTAGAATCTATTTATTTTTCCTCCCATAGTACATTCTAGAAACCATTAGAAATGTAAATTGATTCGGGAACTTAGCAGAAGAGAGAAAATGGTGAAAAGTTGTGCTTTGCAATAAACCATGTTTCATGTGGTGGGTCATCTGTAAAGCATGAACTGGAAAAGAAACAGACATTTTTATCTCAGCTGTTAGACAATATCGGGTTATATGAAGTAGGGCAGTATAGTAGAGCACTCGAGTTAATGTCTTCCTAATTTTTTATGAACACAAATAGTCTGAGCTGTTGATATCAGGGGTCCTGTGTACTGCCATGACAATTGAGAAAATAGGCTTCTTTAGGGTTTTGTTAAAGGGAGTTCTGAGATGAGGGGCTGGGCAGGCTGCAGCAAAATATACACCCTCTTTTGGGAATACACTTCCTTGCTACCCACTTGTAAATTGTCATGAACATTGATTGTTTCAGAGTAAACAGGCACGTATAGACACACACCCTCCTTTCCATGGCTCAACTAGGTTAACTGGCCTTTCTCTAAGACACGTGGAAACGGAATAAACTCAGCAGCTAAAATCTGAATTCCTACGAAGGGGGGTTTAGTCACACAAGACAGACGTAAACCCCAAGTTACATTCCCTTTCTCTCTGGAGCTTCACTGTTCTCATATGACATCAATATTTGGTTTCAAGTAGCAGATTCAACGACGATTTTTAGGTGAAACGAATAGGGACCGAATTCTACAGGAATAATAAAGCATCACCTAAGGAGGACAATTTCTGTGACTCTGATAAAGTAGCTAACATTTTGGAGATACTTAAGAGCTTTGGCCTTTCTTGGGAATTGTGTGAGGGGGTGAGAGGGTGTCCCATAAATCTCTCCCCAGAAATTCAATTGATTCCAAAGCCTCTTCCTCTCCAGCTCCCTCCTCGGCCTCAAGTAATTCCGCCCTCTGTCAGATATCTTATGCTCAGATGCAGTTTCCAAGCATATGAGAAGGTGATCTTGGTATAAGTGTGGAACTGAATGCAAAACTGCAGTAGCAAAAGGCCGGCTGTGGGAGAAGCGGGCTCCCGTACCTAATTAGTGGCGCTGTCCTTCAGCACCACCGACGTCTCTACGCGCCCTGAATGCTCTTGCCTCACCTTATTTTTACCCGTCCCAACAGACTCCTGATCAGCACATCTCACCTGGTCCCCTGTTCACTGTGTAAATTTTTTTTTTGCCTCCTCCAACAGCGTGCATTCAATATTCATCAGTCTTGGGCCTATTTTACTCCATTTCCATATGTCTGAGTACCAGCGTGGATGGCAAGCATAATACTCCTCATTTAAAAAATCTTTGTGGAGCTATACCACTTGTGTGTGTGTGTGTGTGTGTGTGTGTATGTGTATGAGAATCTCGATAGGGTGAACCAACAAGAGATGAGCAGCTCTCTTAAATTTAATGTAAACGACTTACATGCATTAGAACAATACCCAAGTTCCAAAGGAAAAGCACCCTTTGTTTTCTTTCCCCGTCAGTTTAAATGGAGTTTACATTGGACATTGGGGTGTAAAATCTGCAGTTTAAATGTGAAAGAATCAACTGATTTCTACCAGCACATTTCTGTATCCAGAAAAGCAAATCTTTCAAGAAACTTTCAAAGGGATGGAGAGGGGCTGAAGGACACTTATTTGGTCCCATCACAAGAGACTCAGTTTTTAGTGTTCTGTTACTGCAGACAACTGTGGTCCTGAAGCAGGAATTAGTCTTGGTGAACAGACCACATCTTATTAATTCGTATGAAGTTAGGATAACAGCTGGTCCCTCTTGCCTTGTGTGCTGCTCGGGTTACTCAGCTTGCTAGGGAAATAAACTTCAGAAGCTTTGGGTACAGTTAAGTAGGGGAAGCTAGCAAAATCTGCACTGCCTCAAGGCCCTGAGAATGTCATAGTTCAAAACCTTTTGTCAAAATGGAACATCTGAGATGCAGCCCCCTTTAGTGCCAGAGCTGAAAGCAACAGCTCTCTCCTCTCCTCTTGCCTTCCCCCACCTTCCAATTCCATGGGTAACTCTGGATTCAGATGTTTCCCTCAACAGATGGGAACAAGAAAGCTTTATCCAGTACAGTTAACACCACCTCCTCCTCCCACCCTCCCTTAAAGAAAGAAATGTTCTGGACACTTAGAAAAATAAGGGCAGCTACAATATTGGTGTTTCATTAGCCTCCCCTAAAGCCTCAATGATCTAGCCTTTCACAGAATCCTTCAAAGCCTCAAGCTAACACCATCACCTCAAACACCCAGGCTGTGGCTAGCACATTTAGGGCTAAAAAAGAAACTCTGCTTGAGGATGTGGTATTAGTGCTGGGGGAAGGGGCTGTGAGAAGCTTCTTTCTTTCTTTCTTCCTTTCTTCCTTTCTTTCTTTCTTTCTTTCTTTCTTTCTTTCTTTCTTTCTTTCTTTCTTTCTTTCTCTCTCTCTCTCTCTCTCTGCCTTTTTCTTTTTTCTTTCCTTCTGCCTCTAACTTTGATTCTGTTACTGGTCTGCGAGGAGCAACAAATATCTCCTATCACAAGCCTTCTGGGCACAGCCTGGGTTCAAACCTTAATGGAAGAAAGGAGGCTTTTAAACGTGGATATGCCAGTGTTGGACTAGAATAATTGACTAAGTATAATTGTTTTCTTAATCATCAGAAAAGGAATTTGAGCACAACCATATCTTCTAAACAAAGTAACAGATAGGAGAAGAATGTCTAGGGTTAACATGTTGTTACTTGTTACTTACCTCTTCTTATCACTCCACCTTGGCCATTGAGAACAAGCCCACATTGGGCTTCCACAGAGCCCTTAATAAAAGAAACAGAAATAACATTACTTAAATGGATACTCACATATATGACCATGTAGGTGAAGTCTTTTAGACTAGCCCATCTCTGAACTCTGTCTCAGTAGACATTTAAAAGCAAGCATTGAGCTGAAGCAAGCTTTCCAGCAAACATAATTTTTTAAAAATTGCAAGAAAAACTACAATCTAAAAGTTGTATAAATCTTAAGGTATGCATTTTACATCACCATACAAAATTACACTTCAAAGTGCCTGGGAGTCTTTCATCTTGGCATAAGAGAATGAGAAGCCCTTTGAGTCCCCATCAAGGCACACAGCATATATACAGACAGTGTACACTCAGCACTTTCTGAGTAGAGCAAATCACACCTAGAGTGTCAAGTCTGGGACTGTGGGTTTCTTGAGGACACAGAGGAACTATTTCATATGCAGGATTCAGGATGTCTTATAGAGGTTTTGTTTTACCCCAACTGTAGGAACATCCTATAATGCCACCCAAAATGGACCTTATGAAGGAAAAACCTTCAGGTTCACTCACTGTAGACCTTCAAGATCCTAATGGATTGAGGAATCCCTGGAGCTGGAGAGATGGAAAGGGTTTGTTGATTTTTGATTAAGAAAAATAAAAATTTCTCCCTGTCTGTCCTTTTCTTTTTTCCCAAATCGAAATGTGTTAAAGGCTCATTTTCCTTTACAAACAAACGAGGTATTGGACATGAAAGAGGGCTTGAAGGGTGTTAACCTACCCAACAGCCCGTGAAGAGTTAAGTAAATGCGGAGAGAGTCGGTGCATAATAAAAACCCACTTTACAAAACAACCTTTACAACCCTGGCTCCCTTTCGCCTCCCCATTTTCACCATATTGAGGCAGGCCTGTAAGACCCCCCTTTTCAACCTACTCACGAGCTCTTTCTTATTTTAAATGTTCTGCCTTAAAGTGATTATCAAATCAATATGAAAAAAAAAAACTTAGAGACTGAGCATAAATTAAAGCGGTGATGGGAAAAGGTGTGACAGTTTCCTTTGTTGGCCATAGCAAATCTTTTTAGGGGACTCAAAGATGGAACTGAAGCCACAAGACTGTTTGCATCTGTTAGGCAGACTTAGACCGCCCTCCAAACCATTGGACTTTCACTTAAAATTCTGTGCAGGGAAAAGTATATTTACATTTGTTGCATTTGAAATGAGGCATATGCTGATGAATGTTTTAAAAAGGAAGAAATAAAAGGAGAGAGACGGGTTTCTCCCACACACTCCCTCCCCATTTCTTGTTTTAGAAGTAGCTATGTCTCTTTCTTTTTCATTCTGCCAACTTGGTGCAAGAACAGTGGAAGAAAATAACTTGTCAGATTTACAGACTTGCTACATAGCATTCATAGGTTAGATAGATAAAGATGGATATATATTATGATATATACATACATGGATATATCTATGTAAGGGTATAAACGTATATCACACGCAGTACTATATTTCTTCTAGTATCTTGGAGTGTGTCCCTTAGTAAGAGTAATCTTGCTTCAATATGAGTAATAAAAGACAAAAGGGACATTTGTATGTGGAAAAAGAGATAGGCTCAGGAAAAGGTTTCAAAATATCTGAAATGTAGATGATAAATGGTTTCAAAGCTCTCCAAGGCAGTGAACTACTTTTTCTCCCACTCTCTGGCGCACGGTTACAATGTTTATTTTCTTAGAAGAAACGAACCTTGGTTTCTTCACTTAACAAACTTTTTTCCCTCATAAGTAAAACATGTTGTTTGGTCGGATGACATTGCATAAATGACCAGTTGAATGGCACTAAGTCGAAAATGGGATAAACTACGGTGTCCTTTTGCACGGGATTCGCTCTTTGTCTAGTGCTTGCAAATGTTCTAATCCCCTCTTTTGAAAAATGCCCGGCTTTGTGCCTAGCACAGAAAAAAAATTTGTACAGATACAAAAAAATCAGCAACAGACGCGGCTATTAAAAGGAGTAAATAGGTTTTAGTTGAGCTAAGCATTGAATGGCAGATTTTTTCCCTCTTGAGACATAAGGGGATCCTTGTGAAAAATGTAAAAATGCCCAGAGCGTATAAAATTATTTTGTGCATATAAATGTAGAAAGTCAAGGTTTATGCAGCCAAATCTTTTTTCTTGTGTACTGATCTTACTGCTATGGCTCTTTGTTGGAACTGTAAGGGCTTTCACTTTAATTTAAAAATAATCTCTTGCTCAAAGGTAAATGAGGAGGAAAGATTTTCTGTGCGCAACAAGGGATCTCTTACGTCTCCAACTTGTGTTCTTAGACTATTTCCCTATTTGTCCAGAGAGTGTGAAGAAGGTGACCAGCTTTGTGCAGACAGAAAAAGTAGAAACTCACAGATAGAACTGCACTTTCAGCTAAAAGGAGCTAAAAATATGGGTCTTTTGAATTCTTTTCTGGGTATTTGTGGGTTCATTTGTTTGAAATATGCCTATGGCAACATAATTGCATACTTATAAATTCTATTGTTGGCAAAATATGTGCAAACATGTGTTAAGAAATAAAATAGAAGAGGGATCATCTGATTGAGTGATGGCCTCCACAGTGTCTGAATACCTTCCTTCCTTCCTTCCTTCCTTCTTTTTCTCCCTTCTTTTCTTTTCTCCTTCCTCCCTTCCTTATTTTTCCCCTCTTTCGCTACCTTTATTGCCTCATTTTTGTCTTTTTAAGGAGGTGCATGTTACATAAAATGTAATGGCTTGAAGAGCAAAAATAAACATGTAAATTACCTAACTGGGCTGTGGTTTTGAGTGCACATCAGGCGGAGAGAATTGAACTCAACCTACACCCCGGTAAAGTGCACTATGCAGATTATTTCCTTAGGGTAGACCTTTGAGATTTTCATTTGCGATTCTTTACTTTCCTTAGATATCTAGTGAATTTGGTGAAACTTTTGCTCAAGCTTACAGTCCCAACAATTTTCTTAGAATAAGCCTATTTGTAGTAAAATCTCCACAAGCTCAGTCTGAGACAAACATCTGGGACGCCTCGGAAGACCCTGTAAAGTGCGGAGATTGAGAGTACGATTGGTCATCAATTTATTGGGTCTTACTCCGAGTCCAGTTGGCCCAACCCCAGACTTCTCGATCTCCTCCACCTTATTCCCTCAGGGTCACAAATGTTGATTCACATAAGACTTCTGTGAGGACAAACCAAAGGTCGAGGGCCGCAGCCGCCCGGACTGCCGCGCGTCCAGGTGAAATGCCTGGATCCAATGAGAGGAAAAGAACAGGCACACTCCTCCTCTAATTGTTTTGATAACTTTCCATAAGTGGGGTGTGTGTGTGTGTGTGTGTGTGTGTGTGAGAGAGAGAGAGAGAGAGAGAGAGAGACAGAGGAGAGAAGAGAGAGAGACGCTTTACAAACGGAGCCTTAATGGGGCGGGAGGGGGAGGGCGAAGAGGGGAGGGAGCAGACAAATTCGCTGCATGCTTATTTACCTGCAAGTCGTCTGCTCCCGCGGCGGCCAGCCCCAGGCTGGGCCCTGGCAGGAGTCTTTGATCTGGGTGCATTCCATACTGAGAGCCATGGCTCATGAGGGACAGGTCGTGGCGGCGGTAGGCATCGAGGCAGCCCAGCTCCCGCCTCTGCTCGTCCAGGCAGGACGACTTGAGCGCCCGCGCATTGTGCAGGTTAATAAAGTCGGTGGGCTCCCCGTGGTGGATCTGCTGGTAGTACTGTTGCGAGTGGTGGAGCGAGTTCAGAGAGTAGGCGTCGGGGGTGACGGCCGGGTGGCTGTGCTGAAACTCGTAATGGAAGGACTGGTGGTGGAGCGGGGTGTACTGGTGGTTAGTGGAGAAGTAGGGGGACGCAAACTCGGTGCCGGTGGTGGAGTAAGTTAAAGGAGAGGAGGAGGAATAGGCGACAGTGGAATTGGCTACGGACTCCAGACAGCCAAGCTGCATCAAACGGTAGCTGTTTGATCCGTCGTGACGTATCTGGAAGGAAGAGGGGGAAAAGGGAGAGCAGAAAAACTTGAGGTTTGTCATTTTGCAACCAAGGCGCCACTCTCCCAGAGCCAGGAGCTTTCTCTGGCACTCCAAGGAAAGCGAGCGCGTAAGACTCGGGCCGAGCCGAAGCCGGGTCTCAGCGTCTTCACCAGAGAGCCTTTGCAAACAGGCGAACTGGGGGTGGGCGGCCTCGTCCTCATAGTCTAGAGAGCGGAAAAAAATCCCCCACCCTATATAGGTGCGGGTGACACCACACACGCACACACACACACAGACACACACGCACAGACACACACACAGCCCCTGCCCAACTTGTGCAGGGAGCTTAGCGTTGGGATCCAAGTTTGCAACTGACTCCGGGGCCGCGGTAGCAGAGGAACGAGTCCACCGGAAAAGAGCGCTGGCCCGCGCCGCCTTGCCTCTCCAACTAGACCCCAGCATCGAAATTCTGCGCCTGTTTATGCCGAGATGTTCGGCCCGGGCTGCTCAAAATCATTGTCCATATATTTTTAAAAATCCAGTGTGCAAATCGTTCAACTTGCTCCCTGCCTTAGTCATTTGAGGGAGGGAATCCGACTCCCTCTTTTCTGCTTCCTTTTCCTTGAATAAGCCCATTCCAAAAGGGGTGAGTTTTCCCCATCCCCCTTGTCCACCTACTGCTCCCCCATCAGTCCCTTTTCTTTGCTTTTCTGAGAATCTATTTTCCGTCTCTATCTCTTTCTCCTCACCCCCCCTCCCTTTTATTATTAGGATTATGTTTTCCCGCTCATTATGGCAAATGTTTCTTAACGTGGCAGAGAGTTGCCCTCCCTGGCGACAGATGTCATAACGAACTTTCTCCCCTTTCCTTCCTTAACTTCCCCCGAAAGACAGATTATAATTAAACGTAACGGTCCAATATAGATTAGAGACAGGGGAGGCTGCCACCGCCGCCGCCACCGCCGCCGCCGCCACACACACGCGCGCTCAAAAAAAAAAAAAAAAAAAAAAAAAAAAAAAAAAAAAAAAGTAATAATACCTCGGCATCGTGGACTAGTCCCGGAAAGGTAGTTGACATGTTGGGTTTCTCCGAAAGCTTACGATGCAATTTCCCCCTCCAAAAAAAGAATCGGGAAAAAAAATCCAAAGTTCTTGTATTTTCCAATTTTTAAAGGAAAAAAATGTTCTATAGATAGATATCTAAATTGTAATGGTTTTGCCCGGATCAGATAGCTCCTTGCCTCGTACCCACTTAAAAACCTGTAGGAACAAAATTTTCCCTCTGCACAAAAGCAGCTCCCTGGAACAGATTTTGTACTTGCTGAGTATTTCTTTGGCTGATGTCGTAGGTCCCTTGGTAATATAGAAGTTTTGAAAATTAAGCATCAGCACTGAGAACTGGGAGGACAATAGGCAGAAGAGATTTATCCCAGGAGACAAGGAATAAATATTGTATCTTCGCCTAATAAGGAACTGGAGGTTCTTTCAACATTTTTATCCATTTTTTCCAACCTTTATCATGCTTTTCTATACCGACTGAGGTGGGGACTCATCTCTGTGGAGAGTATTTGCACACATTTTATTGTGAAGCTAGATATCTAGCTCCAATATATGTATATTAGAGATAGAAATATATATTAATTAAAGCTTCCTTTTATATGGGTAAGTGTTCATTCCTATTGGTTCCACTCCCTGGATGCTGAAAGCTGCTTTTTCCAACAACCACCCGAATCAATTTTGCCCAGGTTGGGGTGTCTGCCTTCGCCCAAGTGGAAACAATGCTGATCTTTCCATGTTTACATTGAATTTGGGTTCTTTCCCCTTTTTTGAAAGGCAAAATCAGGCGGTGGCTTACACTTTTCAGCAGCTTTAAAAATAAATAACGGTGATGGACAGTCCCAAGTTTCCATCATCAGGGAATGGTGTAACTGGCAATGCATTTAGGAAAAATGCAAGGGAATAAAGATTTGAGACAAGATTCTACATTTAGGCAAAATATTGTCTTTCACTCCTCAACCCAAATCATATCCCCCCTCTTTTGTGCTTTTCTTCTTTCCTTTTGGAAACAGTACTGGTGGTGGTGGGGTGTAGACCGTTTAGCAGTAGCATTAGGTTTTGGAACACCATTACCCCCAAAATAACCCTTAAATGCTTGGAAGTTATATTTTATAAATAGAGGGCAGGAAGGAAGCAGTGCACACCTATTTCCATCTCTTCAGTGGATTTCTTGACTTTCAAACAGTTTTTGAGCTTTCCTTCGTTCAAAATTCAGCTTCCTTCACCAAGCTGTCTAGTGCCTGGAGGGGGTGGTGGTGGCTATAAACCTGAAATACTGAGGCTTTGCTCCTCAGTGTCTATATTACAAGAAAGAACTGGCTGGCCCCACAGACTCATCTCATAGATAGAAGGGGTAATTCAGTCTTAATTGCCATTTCATTTGGTTTGCTTTCAAGTGTTTAAGCTGAGAAGGTGTCTTAATAATAAGCCGCAGGCAAACAGGCATGTGGCTTTTTTTTTTTTTTTTTTTTCTTAGGTTGGGGTTTGGGAGGGTTTATTAGGATCTGCTCATGCAGGCTAACTGGGGCTGTCACTCAGAGCTCTTTGCTTTATACAAATGGACAAAGGCACACGACAAGAATTGAAATGTATTGTCTGAAATGGAGATACACGATTCTTCAGCCCCTCATGGGGTCAGCAGCCAACACTTGCTCCCTATTTCAAGGTGTGCCAGTGCCGCCCGCCCTACCGCCCTCCTTGAAATTCCATATTTTGGCCTAATGAGGTAAGAAGACTGAGAGACCAATGATGACAAAAAGGAAGAATATCCAGCTTGATCTTTAAGTAAAAGGGGTAAAATGAGTGCTGTTGGCTCTAGGGGTTGAATCCCAAAAATGTTTGCTGTGAAGTCTTTGTTTACCAGGTCTGAGTGGGGCCTCCATAGCTTACCAACAGAGAAAATAACTAATCTAATCATCTCTGGTAGGTGGAGACTGCCCCCACGACCTTAACCCAGGCACCCCAGTCCCTGGGAAAGTGCAGACCACTCCCGGGAAGAATACGTAGGACCCACAGGTTATCTTGGGGAATGCCCAGGTGCGCTTTTCCTGGTGGATGATATTGGCTATCCCTTCTCAGACATGTTGCAATCTCCTTCCAAACCCCTCTACTGTCAGATACATCTTCATTGAAGGTGAAAGTACCTTCTTTTCCCAGTTTAGGTCCAGGCAGCAGACATAAAACCCTCTCCCTGGGGAACAACAATGAGGAGGCTCAGGAAGCTATGGCCGCCTGCCCTGCCTGCTGGCTCAGCGTGTTTGGTCCACCTGTTTGTCCCCGTCTGGAATAAGAGCCACACACAGCCCCCTCACCCCTGCCACCACACTCAGAAGATGTAGCTTTATGATAGTCTTGGTAATAAGCTCTAGCCTTGAATTCAGTACACCCCACGGAGTAACCTCCAGTAGTCCAGACCCTGTGAACATCAGGACATCACCAGCTAACTGGCAATCATCCCATTCTACCCCCTAACCCCACTTTCATCGTTCACTTTCCTGAGTGATGTTTAGGTATCCAAACAAAGAGTGTCCAGGGTTTAACTTATGTGCTTGTTGAACTCTTGTGGACTCGAGGGGAACCTAAAGATACTGAAGAATGAGGAGGGGGGGGAAAAAAAAACCCTTTCATTTGTACTTAAGGAAAATGAAGTAAGAAGGATAAAATGCCTCTCCTTTAGTTTCGAGATTTCCTTTGCCAGGGCCCTTGACCACCTTAGAAAGCATCTCTCTTAACCCTATGTCTTGGCTTCCCACATCAGCATCTAAACTGCAGGGAAACTTCATTTGGCCAACTGCTCCCTCCCACCTCATCCCAACTTAAAAAAAATTAAAAAAGCTGTTTCCTCCTGAAAGAAACAAAGTTGAGGAAATCATCCATGCCATATGCACATACTGGTCAGCGCTCCCTTCCATCTGCTCTGGGGTTGCTCAGCGCGCCCCTTTTCTAAAGAAACTCATTGAGGCAGGTGTGTGGTGTGTTTTGTGCCTGTGTGTGTGTGTGTGTGATGTGTGCATGAGTAGCGTTCACTTCTGTCAGACACCCCACCATCCAATTAATAGTCTTGAGCAATTAATAAGCGTTGTGTGACTTGACCCAAAGACTGGGCATTTTAGCAAAGTTGATTCCTCTTTCTCTGTTTTGCTTCTTTTCCGGAGAGTGATTGGCCATTCATTTTCCAGTGGGTGGCGTAATTGAATTAACTGGCCACAGCACTCTGGAGACTCAGTGACTATTGCCTGGGGCCCCCTCCAACAGGAAAACCATGGTGCGCATTCCAGCCTCTGTCAGAGGCCAGGCCGACGTCAGTCACTCAAAATAGCCGGCAAGAGCAGGGTGGATATGCTGCTGGCCTTGCACCCCAGAAGCTGAAAAGGTTGTTCCTCAGCGCTTAGTACTCCTGTTCTTCCTTCTGGTTCCATGCTCCACATGCCAAGAAGGAATGTCTTCTGGCAGTCAGTTTAGGATTCTGCAAAGAAATCTTTATATATATATCATTACTGTCTTGTTCAGGATCCAGAGCTGGAAGAGTTTTGGGGTAGTCGCAAATTCCT
The DNA here is from genome assembly GCF_000951045.1 of Mandrillus leucophaeus. Lineage (NCBI taxonomy): Eukaryota > Metazoa > Chordata > Mammalia > Primates > Cercopithecidae > Mandrillus > Mandrillus leucophaeus. Next base: position 629,930 of record NW_012099333.1, on the reverse strand, counting down.
TCCTAGGCTTTTAGGCCAGTGTCATTCATATCACTCCAGTTTTCATCCAATCTCAAACATCTTCACTGAAAGAGTTTGCCACTCCACTCTGTGTTTGAGGTTGGTGAAAAATTACAAACGAACTCATGCCTATCCTTAGCTTTAATAAATGTGTATTTCTTCAGGTTTCTTTCTTTTTTTCTTTCTTTTGGTACTTACGATTTCCTTTGCTATTGCAAATTGATTTTGTTTTTTTATTGCTTGAATACACTTCTCCCACAATATTGCCTATGTAATACTGAGCAAAGTGGAATAATTATTGGAATTATTTTGGGCATTTTGAAACCAAAATATTTTCTTGGATGTATTTAGACACATGAATCAACCAGAATATGTTCTTTGCTCTCTCACTTTTGCCTTCCCTCCCCTTTTCTTTCTTTCTCTCTTTCTTCTTCCTTCATTTCTTCTCTTTTTCTTTCCCTGTTTTTTTTTCTTTTATTCCTTCCTTCCTTGCTTCCCTCCTTCCCTTCCTGTTTAACAAAAGGTAGATAGAGGTGGGATTGAATCTCTTATACTTATGCCTTAAGCAAGCATGTGTGTATGTTGTCTAAGAATGAAATTTAGTGTATTCCGCTCCATTGGGAGATGCAGCTCTATAACCAGACATGAATTTACACAATAGGAAACAATTTCCATGGTCACAAAGCCCTGTCTTTGAAAGAACAGTGGAGCACTGAGGATCCCATATAGGTGAAGGATGTTCATTCCACAAAACAAAACAAGATATGTAGGTCTGAAAATCAGCACCTCTCCTTACTGCTTCCAGCTTCTTTCCTTCCACTCCTTCTTTGGATGAACATGAAGAGCAGAGGTGCCTTCAGAGAATCCACTATAAGCAAAGGACTCTTGTGACCTATCTAGGGGTGTTTGGTTCCATCTGCCCTCGGACACCCTTCCACCATTTTGAGAATCCCCAGCCCTCTCAGTGCCACCACTCGGTAGGCTTCCAAGAGGCACTCAGCCTGGCGTCTTCTAGAGCCAACCACAGAGGGAACCCTTCGGCCCTTTTATAGCAGGATCTGAGTTTCACAGTCCCTCAGGATTCTAATGGTTCAGGAACGGCTTCTAGTCCAAGGACCTCCTGTGGTGTGATTCTTCTAAGCTCCTAACCTCTCCCAGTCACTTCTATGGAGACCGCGTGGGGGCAATACTTCCAGTGGTAGAAAGAAGAGTATGTTGGGTTCACGATGCCGTAACCCATCCCCTAGTTTATTCATTTATTCCTCACTAGTCGAGGTGAAGACAGAAAAGTGCTCCAAACACCAGGGCAATTCTGGGCAGAGACAGCAATCAAAAACTTGATCCAGTTGTACCGATGGGAATATTCGGAAAGAAAAGGCATGGTAACAGCACTTATGCGCAGATGTGTGAGCTTTCCCCTCCCAGTGATTGCTTCCTTTCCTTCTGGCTTGTGCTGATGCCGACTCTGGGTCTTTTTCGAAAGATTCCTCCCCTTTCCAGTTATCAAATCTGATGATTCTTAATAAATTATCAAGTAATCAAATTTGATAACTATTCTACTTCTTCTCGGTATTCCACACCCATCCCACTTTCTACGACAGAAGGACCACGTTGTGTAAAACGTTACCTAATCGCAAACAAGAAAAGGAGACTTTTTTTTTTTTTTTTTTTTTTTTTTTTTTTTTGAGACGGAGTCTCTGTCGCCCAGGCTGGAGTATGGTGGCGCGATCTCGGTTCACTGCAACCTCCGCCTCCCGGGTTCAAGTGATTCTCCTGCCCCAGCCTCCCAAGTAGCTGGGACTACAGGCGCGTTCCACCACGTCCGGCTAATTTTTTAGTGGAGACGGGGCTTCACCGTATTAGCGAGGATGGTCTCGAACTCCTGGCCTCGTGATCCGCCTGCCTCGGCCTCCCAAAGTGCTGGGATGTAATTACAGGCGTGAGCAACCGCGCCCCGGCAAGGCAGGCCATTTTGAAAAAGAACTTTAGGATGTTTAGGGGAAATTAACATTTCTGACAGACTCTGCAGTCATTTTAGTTTAAGGGTTGTCATTGATTTTTTTAAACTCATTTTCCTTTCTTTTCTTTTCTTCTTCTTCTTCTTCTTTTTTTTTTTTCCAAAACCTCCTCCTACACGACCCTACCCCGCCCCCTGGGCTGTTTGTTAAAAGTCTAACACGGATCTGTATCCCTTCTTAGCCTTGCAGGCGACAGGCAACACGGATTCCATAATCGTACAGAGAAAATGCATTTGCAAGCAATTAAAAAGCCTTGCGAACGAATTAGTGGAAAATTAAGTGGGAGAACTCCCTCGTCTGAAGTCTTCTCTTTGATAACAATGGAACTTGGAGCCCAGGCCCTCATCTGAGACGGCAGGCTCCCTTCCCTTCTGCAACAGCTGCCAAGCAGTGCTCAGGCAAGGCGCAAACTCACCCGCCCTCTGTGCGAAGCTCGGGCGCATGCAGAGCTTGCCTTGCCAGCCCTACCGCGTCAGCGGACGTTCACTCCCAGGCAGCAGGGCCGGAGACCGGGAGGGCACAATGCCCTGGAGGCCTCCTGGCTGGTTGCACGCCTTCAGGCAGGAAGCCAGCTCTTCTGGCTAAGGTCTTGCTCCCGTGGGAAACTTGTCCCTTTCGGCCAAGAAATGTTTGAGTTCCGAAAGAGGCTGCACTTTGTCCTCTTTTTCCTCTTTCAGTTGTTTAACCTTGCAGCACTGTAAGGGGCTTTAGAAGTCCGTCTGCCGGCCTTCTGATTGCATATGGAGCCTTAGTTTACCAGCGTTTTAAAAAGTATTGATTCATTTGATCCTGAGAACACTCCCCTTTTCTGCCATTCATGTATGATTAGTACCCTGTTTATATTAACGAAAAAATAACAGCAAAGTAGCGGCAACGAACATTTATTGAGCTCTTGTCATACGTGCCAGGCCCCGTTCCGAGCCCTAAGCATTGTATCATTTCGTTCTTTCAACCCTTGGATGTAGGTGTTAGTGCAAATGTATTCCCCTTGCAAAGGATGAGGAAACGGAAGCGTTTGGCGGCAGCTCATCCCAAGCACCATTTCCCCTCAGCATGTCTGTGAGCTGGCGAAAGTGAGACTCAAAGAAGTGTGAGTGATCCCTGGGGTCACAGGGGCTATGGCCCCAAATCCAGAAGTTTTACTTTGCCCCCCTCCATCTTCTGGTCTTTACTGTTGCATCTAAACTTTTCCAGGTTTTTAATTTCCTCTTTTTACACCCCTGCCCCCACCCACCGTCTCCATCCCTCTCCAAACGCCTAAAAGAAAACGCCCACACGGAGGCCTGGTCCAGGCTTCTTTTGCAATACAAGTCATCGTCACACCTTCCAGGGAAAGTCGTCTGGACTACCGCGGCCTCAAATTCAACCTCCCGGATCTTACCGCTAGCTTTGCAGGGGACTGACAAGGGTGCGGTGCTCCTAGGGTTGCCCTCTCCTCTGGCTGGTCCACCTCTGGTTCTCTTCGGAGTCTGTGGCTCCAGCCGGCCAGTCGTGGATCTCGGAGGCTGTGGCACGCACCAGGGAAACCAGGCCGCAGGGAACACCAGATGTACCTTCCAGTCTCCTGCGCCCGCTTCGCATTCAGCGGCAGGCAGCTGCGGCTTGGTGAATTCCGCACTGGCCCCGGGACCTCCTGGTAACTGAGGTTGCACGAATTGAGCCGCAACCACAGGGCCTAGGCACCAACCCTACTTGGGCATCTACTTGGGCATCAATTCTACTTGAACAAGTTACTTAATTTTCTCACCTGTAAAATGAGAAAAATAACACACTTAGCTGGTCCAGCTGTTGTGAGAAGTAAGTGAATATATATATCGCTGAGACCAACGTGGACAAGGAATGCCTTTAGAAATATTGGCTATTATTTGGAAAGAGGGAGAGTTGTTAAGGAGGCTACTACAGAGAGACGGTATCAGGGGAGACTCTTGCTTCCCTAGGGCCCGTTTTGCGAGCCTTGGACAGATGGTACCAAAGAAAATTCGGCTGGAGGAGACTCCAGAGGCCATCAGATTCTATTCTCTTCTGCCGTATAGGGTCACACAGCCAGTGGAGCTACAGAGCCAGGGCTGGAGCTCGAACTCCGATGCTTGTGTCCGCTCAGCCCCAAGTCACTGGTTCAGGATTCAGGGAATGGACAGCTTATAGTCGGGGTTGTTTTTTTTTTTTTTTTTTAAATGTCTATTTTGTATTTCCTCATGGCTTAATTAACATTTTGGTCTTTAATTTTTTTTAAATTTGATTGTTTCTTCTTTCTTCCCCTCCCTTCATGTCTCTTTCTCTCTCTCTTTCTCAATTATTTCCTCCCTCTCTCATTCTCCATCCTTCTCTCCCTCTTTCTCTCTCCCCACATTTACCCTTAGCCTCTCCTTCCATTCCTTCCTGTCAATGTATTCAGGAGTACCGCCTCTGCTTTCCTGGAATTCTACTCCGACTTAACTCCCTCCCTTCTAATTTCCAAAGGTTTCTGTTTCATTTTGCCTGAACATCCTGTGCATGGTCTCAGTGAAGTGGGGGTGTGGAAGTGTTTCTACATACGCAATACTTCATGTTCTGGTCACCCTGGTACTTAGCTCCTCTCCTACCTTCTAACCAACCCCTGTGGATCTGTCTTGTTGCTGACCCCAAACTCCTGCCTCTTCTCCTTCCTACTAGCCTTGGGGAGCTTTGAGGCAACCAAGGCCTCCAGTTACTTTTTTTTTTTTTTTTTCTAAAAGAGCTTTGTCTGTTTCTTCTGTCAATTACCCCAGTAGCCTCTCAGAGGCCACGTTTATTTTTCCATTGACCTTTACTTCCTTATGTACTGGAACAATGCCTTATTATTTTATTTATCTTAATCTCTGGTGCAATCGCCCTTTTATTCTTCAACTTGGCTGTGCTAGTGTTTGCCTTTACACTTTCTCGACTTCATTATGTAATCTTGCCGAATCTCCACACTCTGTCCATGCTGTTTAGACCTCACGTCTGTCTTTTACTTACCCTTGAAGAGTTATGTTTTGAAACTCCTGGCCCATTCATATTTGCCTTATTCCTTTGTTTCCTACTATCTCTTTGCTGCCTGAAATGTCTATGGATAGTGTCCAGAAATTTGCACAGTATCTGCTTTATTGCAAATCTGACCCAACAGAACATTCCATTAAAATATATTTTTTCCTACTTTGGCCCTGCCACTTTTGGTGGTCTGTGATAACGCCCCTTCATCTCAAGCTAGTTCTGGTTGTAGGCACCATAGGGACATTAGAAAATTGCTAAGATGACTTTCACTCCTTTGATTTCCTGTTGAGCAAGTGGAGGACAATGGAGTATTCACTGACTTTGCCACTGATTGGCTCTGGGACCTCAGACACTTAACCACTCTGCTCTCTTTCACAGCCAGGCTGTATTAAATGAGGACAAATAGGTATGAAACAACTTTGGAATTGATAATGTACTTTAAAATTATTTAGTATAATTTATTTCTGCAACTCACATTTTTTCTGGTAGGTCAATTCTCTTGACTGGCTTAATATCAATCCTAATAGTGATGAAAAGTATTGCTTTTCTTCTATGACCTCTCCTTTCCAACATTCAACTGTGGTCTGTCTGTCTTGATAATAGATATTTCTACTGACATCCTTGTTAGAGCACTGTGTTTCGAAAGTCTAGATTCAGAATGTGATACCTTTTATTCAGGCCTCTTCTCCATTTTGGTGTCATGAAAAGCCTTGAGGAAAACAATAGCTACCCTACTGAATCCCCTCTCTATCTCTCAATGTCGTCTGCAAAGGATGGACATTTTAATCCCAGTAAGAGACTACCGCCACTCCTACTCTTTGATAATCCTCTCTTGATCAATTTCTACTCCTACTCTCAACTACCCATCCTTTTTCCAGACACAATTCACTCCAGTAATTCTTGGAATGTCTCCCCATTAGGGGCAACCTGGCAATCTGGCTTGGAATAGGTCATGTAATGGAAAGTTCATTTTAAGTTCAGTAAAATGGGGCAGTATAGGTTTTTGCTTTGCTATCTTTAGATGCGAAAATGTCACCTCTTGCACCCTTTTTTTTTTTTTTTTTTTTGAGACAGAGTCTTGCTCTGTTGCCCAGGCTGGAGTGCAGTGGTGCAATCTCCGCTCACTGCAAGCTCTGCCTCCCAGGTTCACGCCATTTTCCTGCCTCAGGCTCCCGAATAACTGGGATTACAGGTGCCTGCCACCATGTCCAGCTAATTTTTGTAGTTTTTCTTTCTCATCATCAATATTTATTGATCACTTACAGTGTACTAGGCACAATGGAACATACAGAAAACATTGTCCCTGCTCTTGAGGAGCTTACATTCTAAAAGAAAAAATACACCTCTTTTAAAATGGCATTTTTGCTTGCTGTTTTCTGCAAAGTACTGAGGAAATATTTTGTAAAGTGAGCTTTGGGTATAACTTAGCCCCATCACTATTTAGGAGAATAAAGGAAGAAGAAAGAGGGAAGATTTTAAAGGCAGACAATGACAGACCATTCAGGATAGGTAGGATTTTCAAGGGAGATAAACACAATCTCATCAACTAAGGAGAGATTTGCTGCAATAAATAGATTGAGGGAAATAGTCTGTGGCAGGCAAGCAAAGGAAGCAGGGTGCCTTAAACATTGAGTGGAGCCAGAAAGATCATGCGGCCTTTTTCCAAGTACATGGCCACCAAGTAGGAATGGTTGGTGACAAGACAGAAGGCTAAAAAAGGAAGGTGATCTTGTGCACCTGACAAATAGAAAGAATAAAAGATCAAAATCGAAGGCAGGCTATAAGAGTATGAAGAAATTCTTAAAAACCAAAAAGTGATTTGGAAGCACAAAACTTATAGTTAATGCTACCCAGTGTCACGATGGGGTTTCACCATCTTGGCCAGCCTGGTCTTGAACTCCTGATCTTGGGTGATCCACCCACCTCGGCCTCACAAAGTGCTGGGATTACAGGCATGAGCCACTGTGACCAACCATCTTGCACCCTTCTTTACAGAGAAATTATAGACTAAATCTAGCATTGGAATTTATCCCTAGTATGAGACATTGGAAACAGGTGTAGACTGTGATGTATTAAATATGTACCATATATTAGAAATATCTCTAATGAATGCAGACATTCTGATAAATAATACAATGTAAGGCTCTTTGTATGATTGAACACTATCTACTTCTCATATATTTATGTGCCAGCAGTTAAAGAGAACAGGTTTCTTTCCCTAGTTAAATACGTTGAAACAGCATTAGTCATTTAGGAGTGTGTTCCAACCTGAATGCAAAGATTTAGATGGTGGCAAAACCAAGCACATGTAGGTGCTCTGCCCTGGCACATTCAATTTTTACTTAGAGAAGGAAGCTCTCCCATTTATTATCTGAACTCTGGTGATGGAGGACAGGGAATAATGGAGAATGTTATAAATGCATCATTTTAATGAGCTTTTCATTGACAAGGTCAAGTGTGTTTCAGATGCAGTTGACAGCAAAATTCAAAATCCTTGAAATGTAGAAATTTTATACCTCGACAATATACTTGTTTATCATTATAATATAGGTTATGGTGGCTAAAATTGCCCAATGTTTAAGGAGTGGGGATTTTAAATTGTTAATTCTAACAATTTTGACTCTTTTTTTCAAAATCAGCAAACCAAAGGTCACTTCACAGACTGTGTTTTCCCAGAGAACAAGGAACCTTTTCATACTTCCACAGATAAAGATGACTACTGCCTTATTAGAAAACAAATATAGGAAGCTCATCTTGTCTTTCCCCAGAATGGTATATTTATGTGAATATGAGTCTACGTTATGACTCCTACTAGGATGAGAAGAATGCCAGTTGGGTGGCTTGGAATGATAGTTAGGAATTTATGATGCCGTAGATTCTATTTTTTAAAGAAGTGATTGATTGACTAGATATTTAAAAATGCTAAAGAGTAGGAACATATTTTACTTACTTGATTCAACTGTTCATACAATGGCACCTTAGTGCAGAATATAGGGCCATCTCAACACCTAATTATAGAACACTTTACCATGAGGTCAGTACCTTACATTGTAGGGAAAGAAGATAATGAAAAGATAAACCAAAGAAAATCCAGCGCTCCCTTTACCAGCAGTAAAACTTGCAGAATATCTTTTTATTCTAATGAGAAATTTTCTCACCCAGTGTGAGTGTCTAACAGATGGACACAAGCAATATCAAATTGTCTATAACTGTGCTGTCTTATGCAGTGATGGCAGCCACATGTGGCTATGGAGGACTGTCATGGACTGAATTCCTATCTTAAAACTCTAACCCCAATGTGACTGTATTTGAAAATAAGTCCTCGAAGGAGGTTAACTGAGGTCATAAGGTTGGGTCCTAATCCAAGAGGACTAGTGTTCTTATAAAAAGAGGAGGAGACATCAGAGGAAGGTCATGTGGGGAAACAGCAAAACTAAAACAAAACAAAACAAAACAAAAAACAAATTGGTATCTACAAGCCAAGGATCTCTCCTCTGAAGAAACCAAATCTGCTGAGACCTTGATCTTGGACTTTGAGCTTCCACACATGTAAGAAAATAAATTTCTGTTGTTTAAGTTCCATAATCTGTGGTATTGTATTATGGCAGTTCTAGCAGACTAATATAAACACTTGGAGGAAACAATGACAACATGCTGTGATATCAGGAGTTGGCCTAGTACTGTCAGTGAGACCTTAGCATTCCTGCAAGCTGGTTTGGCACTCACAGTTAGGTCTTGGTGCTCTCCTGTTGAGCACAATCTTATAGAACATCAATATCAGGCAGGGCCACTCTGTGACCATGATGGATCAAAATGAAAGTAATAACTCTAGTAATGTCTGCACACAGACAAAACATGAACATTGTTTAGGCACAAAATACCAAACAAGTATTTACACTGTATAAACAGTTTGTAGAGGTACCCAACCAGAGTTCTTCCTGCTTTCTAAGATAATTCAATACAGTGTGAACCACTGCTTTCTTGGACCATTCCTGAAATTATCCAACCAAAGTCCAAATCCTTTCTAACACTGTTTTACTCTGAGGTTCAGTGGTTTCCCTTGACATGTGCCCTTTCTTGCTGAAAGTTATAAACCAAATTTCAACTACAGCTGTGTGCTTGGTGGTCTTTGGTTAGAAAGCATTGGTAATTTGAAATAAAGCTAGTTCAAATTGAGATATACTGTAAATGTAAAATACACACTTGATTTTCAAATACTTAACATGAAAAAGAGAATGTAAAATATTTCATATTAGCTATATGATAATGTTTTGGATATGCTGATAAAATGTATTATTAAAAGTCAACTTACCTGTTCTTTTTTAATGTAGCCACTAGAACATTTAAAATTACATATCTGACTTGCATTTCATTTCTGTTGAATTTGCATTGTTTTATAATGTCCCAGAAAAGCCAATAATTGACCACCCTGACCATGCATACACAGCATACAACCTTTTTTTTTTTTTTTTTTTTTGAGACAGGGTCTCGTTCTGTCGCCCAGGCTAGAGTGCAGTGGCCCGATCTCAGCTCACTGCAAGCTCCGCCTCCCGGGTTCACGCCATTCTCCTGCCTCAGGCTCCCAAGTAGCTGGGACTACAGGCGCCCGCCACCTCGCCCGGCTAGTTTTTTGTATTTTTTTTTTAGCAGAGACGGGTTTTCACCATGTTAGCCAGGATGGTCTCGATCTCCTGACCTCGTGATCCACCCATCTCGGCCTCCCAAAGTGCTAGGATTACAGGCTTGAGCCACCTTGCCCAGCCTGCATACAACTTTTTTTTAAAAGAAGTCAATTAATCGTATTAGGAGACACTATACTGTGAGTAACAAACAACTCACAAATCTCTGTGGTTTAACACAACTAAAGGTTATTTCTGTCAAACACACAATCCATTGTGAGTCGGATACCTCACCAGGGAGCTGTTCTCCATTTGGCAGTACAGGGATCTAGTGGGATATTTATTTCTGCATTGCCATAAGGTGGAGGGTGCTGGAGGGTCTTCTACAAGTAAATAAGTTATTTGTTCCAGAAAAACATTGGCCAGATCTAGTCATGTGGCTCTGCTTAATCATAGGGCATCTGGAGAGTGTAATCTCTTCCCCTATTCCCAGAAGAAGGAGAGAAATGAAAATGAAAAGCAATTGTAGTATCTGCCATGAAGAGAGAAATGTAAATAGAAATACATGTTCTAGATCTCTAGTTTAACACAAATGTGTGACATATTTGACATATGCTTAATGTATTTTGCTTAAGAGGCCTGGACTCAGAGGGTATCCACACTGATAATGAAGATGCAATTTTTTAAAAACATGCTTAAATCCTCTAGTTCATATTTGTATGTCAACAATTTGAAATGTTTAGCTACTTAGATGAAATGTGTAGTTACCAAGAGCTTGCAATTCTTTACCTCTCTTTCTCATGCTAAGATAAACTTTCAAAACAAAGTTAAAGCTATGTTTTGAAAGTATTATGTAATAAGATTAAACAGAAAAGAAGAAACTTTTCAGGATCATTGACTTTTTAAAGTTAAGTTGATAAGGCTCTGTATTTAAATCTACATCTATTTCTCTACCCCCATCATATGTACACACACACAGACACACACACACACACACACACACACATTACTTAATACAACAAGGTTTCATAACATTAAAAACAAAGTGTGATCCTGGAGATTTCATTAGTTAAAACCCTCCCATCTGCGGGAAGGTTCCTAAAATGCAGGCGAATTTGCCCTTCTTATCTTCAAAGGTCTCCTCCTAGCATCAGAAAAGTTGTTTGTAGTAAGCCCAGGGGAAGGAGGAGGGTCTGACAAGCTTTCTCCTCCCCTTTTGTGGCTGAACTGAGAAGGCTTCTAGTATGACTAATTCTACCAATATAGATCAGTAGGTTAATTTCTGGAGGAGGTAAGCCTATGGCTGTGTGGGGTAGAAGAAAGGGGGGCTACAGCACTTGATCTCATTTTCCCGCCCCCTCCTTTTCTCCTTTCCTGTCTCCAGGGTCTGCCACTGCCCTCCTAGACTGCTAGCCCCCAGCACACAGCCTGAGAGAAAGGAGCTGTCCGTTCAGTACCAGGGCCACGTGCAACCTGCCCGCCAAAACACAAAGAACTGAAATATTAATTAAAAAAAGCCAATCTGCTCAATCCTCCGCCCGCAGGCAGGCTCTAACGGAAAACCGCATATGCTTTCCCTTTCTCCTCAATAAATCTTCATGTGGGTATTAAAATACCTAAAAGGATTAGTCATTAAATGCTTGTACATTTGGCTTAATTCGCAAGAAACTGTATGTCACAGGGTTACATCAGAACTGCAGTTTAATCTAATTTGCAGTATTTGCGTAAATGCTTTATTTCTTCTGCTGATTGTTACAGAGGATAATATTAATATCCCAAGTGTCCAGAGGGAGAAGGTTAACACACCAACACGGAAATGAGCTGGATGCTGAGTGATGTATAAAACTATCAAAGCTTCTTTTAAGGTGAAACACAAAAAAGAATAAATGGGACTGTGGCTTTTCCTCCTCAAGCTGCATTTATTATTATTATTTATTATTTGATCCTAAGGTAATAAGGAAAATGCTTTTTTTGAAAAGGATTTTTGCACTTCAGTTGGATATGCTGTCCTACATATTGCATTCAAAAGCTGTCTATATGGTGACAGTGAAACAAACCTTCAAAGGATTTAATTGCAGAATCATTCTTATTTTCTTCTGAGGAAGTTCTTTGTAGCAGCAGCATCCAGTCCAGTTAGATTAGCCACACCCCATCCCCCTCTCCCCCATCCCCCACCTTCCCACCCCTCTAGCCCCCTCTCTAAGCATTTCTCCTTCCACTGAACTACTGGAGCATGTATTGTCTGTATTATGTATCTGCATCTGGCCCTGATAATTTACTTCTTGGTCCACCTACTTATTTTTGGACATAATTTATATAATTTACTGGGCAGTAAGTTCCCAGGCAAAAAGGGATCAAAACCTCTATCTAGAAGAATGTGTTTATTCGTTAAATAATTCTGTGCAAGCAGCCTGCTGATTTTTACTCACAGTAAATTTTCTGAATTTTTGCTAATTACATATTTTGGAAACATCCTAAATTAATGAAAAAAGCTGAGTTCTTGCCTTCTTTGGCCAGAACACCATGGAGTACAAGTCAATGAATTAATTTAAAGATATGTGTTTAAAAATTAAAAGTTTGCATTAATTTTGGTGGAATTAGTTTTTAAGAACACAGTGAGATATTTGAATATAAAAATCAACACTTGATTGTCCAAATTTTATCTCTCATTGAAGTTCGAGTATCCTTGGACTGGTGAATACATGCCAATCCAGGTTTTTCCTTGTCCATCATGTGTTGTACAAGAGGGACAATTTGATTTCCTCTGCCTGACAGGAAGGCTGGCAGTTAATACTTTATTGACATATCTTGAAGGAGGTGAAAAGAGACAATAAGTGGAAAGTTTGAAGCATTCCTTGGAGGAGAAGAAGGTTGTTAAGGAATTCAAAATAATAGAGTTTACAAATGAGCCAATGTGCATTATTCTTCGTGATAGGTGGGTGGATATCTGTATATTGTTATAAAAAGGGCACTGGAAGAGAGATGTTTTCTGTTTCTACTTTAGTCACTAATTTTCATACCCATGGCAAATCTCAGAAGCTCTCTTGGTCTTAGACACTTCGTTTCTAATGTTAGGTAGGTATACCAGGCATCTTTAAGATTTTTTTTTGTTTTGACCTTCTTTGATTTTTTTTTTTTTTTTTTTGAGATGGAGTTTCACCCTTGTTTCCCAGGCTGGCGTGCAGTGGCGCCATTTCAGCTCACTGCAACCTCCACCTCCCGGGTTCAAGTGATTCTCATGCCTCAGCTTCCCAAGTATGTGGGATTACAGGTACAATGCCACCACACCTGGTTAATTTTTGTAATTTTAGTAGAGATGGGGTTTCACCATGTTGGCCAGGCTGGTCAAGTGACCTGCCCACCTTGACCTCCCAAAGTGTTGGGAGATTACAGGCATTAGTCACCACTCCCAGCCTGACCTTCTTTGGTTATAACTGAACATATTCAACTCCTGAAATTCTCATTCCTAGTCCTGTCATGCCATTTGCCATTCTTCTTTTGTTTTTGTTTTCATTTTTCTTTGAGACAGAGTCTTGCTCACTCTGTGGCCCAGGCTGGTGTGATCAAAGCTCATCACAGCCTCAAACTCTACTGGGCTTAAGAGATGTCGTTCTCATATAAGTTAAAAGTTGTCTTCTTTGAGTCACTGTTTTAAGTTTGTTTCTATGTAAACATAAATAATGCAGAAACTTTAGTCAACAAAGCTTAAATAATCATAATTATTTTAACTTTTATTACTTTTCTCTGAAAATTTATATTTTGTTATGTTTACTCCCACAAACCTCCATTATCTTGTATTATTGTGGAATAATTAATCCTTTGTTAAAACAAAATCATTATTATTGCTTTCTTAATAGTTAACCAGGGTCTGACTTGATTTATCATCATAAAAATTTGTTTTATTTTGAAGAAACTAGTTACTCAAAATTAAACTGATTCTGATAATCAATGTTAGTTCTTTTACCTTTCTTTAGATGTAAGTTTAACGTGTTGATTTGTAATAAGATAATGAAGTTAAAGTCATGACAAGTAGTTGTTAAGCACAAATTATGTTTATATACCTGTAATATCAGATAGTAAAGAAAACACTGAAAAATACATGAAACATTTATTTTTGCTGCTTGGGAAACTTAAAATTGAGTTGGGACAACAGTATGTACATAGAAAAAAAGTTAAAAATACATAACAAAATATTATGAATGGCAAACTGTAGTATCAAAATGTGACTTCATAAAGTAGAGCAGACAGTGGTATAGGTTGAGTTTTCTGGGGTGTGTTGAAGAGGGACATGTAAAGCAGCATGGTCATAACCTAGGCATTGATATGTGGTATTGAAAACCAAAGTAATAGAATTATAATAATTTATTCACATTTTCAACATCTAGCTTTTCTTCTATAGATTTTATTTCTTCCCACTTTAATATTAGAGCACACCTATCATTTTGTCCTTTATATAAAGCCTTTTTCTTTCTGGGAAACTCCCTTTTTTTGTTCTAAGAAAGGAAATGATACTCACATTCAAAGCATAAACCTGAAATTCCCACGAGACTGCTTGGATGATAACTAGATAAGAGAGATACATTAGGGCAGAAGTGCAGGTCACAGCATATCAAACTGAAAGCATGAGGCTAGAGTCAAGTTTGGTAGATTTTATTTGTATGTGATCATTTTCAGGCCAGCTCTACAATTTAGACTTCCTCAAATAAGAATAATATTCCTGCCACTGAACAATAAATTGAGTTTCTTTTAAAGCAATAGTGTAACCGACTACTGCAGACTCAGAAATTAGACTTGATTCAGAATAAATTGGGATGAATGACTCCTAACTGAAATAATGACAATTAAAATTAGTGAGCCATAGAACTGCCCATATGAGCTTTTAGGCTAAAGATGCAGATTTGTAAAAAATACATAATTTCTAATGGCAATTGTAGGGTAGGAAAGTTTTGAGAAACATATCTACAAGGCTTTCTAATATCATCTGTTGTCTATAATATACATAACATTTACATCTAACTTGTATCTTGAAAAGTTATTTTGAGGAAGTTTCTGCTATGACAAACATGTTTTTGCTAATATATTCTATTACATCTGAAATATATTTATAAACTTTGAAAAGAAGACTTAGGGTAGAGGATGCCATTATAATTAAAAAATATATACTATGTGCTGTGTAATAGCTTTGCTTAAATAATGTTTGATTTATAGTATTAGAAACATGTGGTGTGTTCAGTAACTCAGGCCCAGAATACACATATAAAATTTTAGGACCTTAGTCTACAAATACAGTAACTTATCAAGTGAAGGTTTTATCACTTGTTCCCAAAATCTTTTATATTTTTTCCACCAAGAAGCATGTGTGTGTGTGTGTGTGTGTGTGTGTGTGTGTTCTTTACCCTTAAACCTAGATTGACATTAATGTTTCTTTTTAACTAACAGAATGCAGTGAAAATTATCCTGAATGACTTTTAAAGCTGGATAAAAGTCCACCATATGGGCTGGGATGCTTACCTTTGGAGCATTTTTTTTTTTAGCACAAGAAATCTCACAGTATTTCCAAAACTTTTAAAGTTAGAGGGAGCAATTAATAACTGCTAGAATTTTGTAACATATATTCTCCAGGTAAAATTTTGAAGCAGTTCTAGGTGGTCAGTTCTCTTTTATTTCTATTTTTATATGTTTATATTTCTGCCTTTCCTTAAATGCCCTCTACCAATTATAGTAGTCCTTATTTCATCTTTGGTCCAGGTAAAGATTTAAAAAATATGTTTATCCTTACAAAGTTGAATACTACTTTTTGGCTTTACCCAACCCAATGGCAAATGATGTTGGTAACTGCCATGGTGTCCCGCTCTCACTTGCCTTAGGAAATCAACAGACCTATATTTGCCTTATTGCTTTATCATTTGCCCTTTGTCCACAGAAATGTAGTTCTTAGTAATTATTGATTTGACACACACTATGTTCTAGGCAATATACTATGTTAGCATAAAAAGAGGGTCTTTTTCATGCTCTGCCATCTTTACAATTCATCTGGCCTTAAATGAATGCTTCACCTCTATCATATTTACCATTTAGCCCATGGGAAAGTAAAAGAGCAAGAAATGGCCCTGTTCCACATTTTAAAGGCACTATCAGGAAAGTGCAAAGAGTGTTTTTATTCAAAACATGGTCAATGGGTACATCTAGCTTCAGTGGAAGTTGGGAAATGTAGTCTTATTTGGGGAAACAGTGAGACCAACTAAACTTCTATTACTCTAAAAGAGAGGAGAATGGATATTGGAGGAATACATAGCACAGAATATTTGGCCATAGTTAGACTTATTGACTTGGCTTGATGGCTTCCAAAACATTAGAGTGAGAATTGCAGTAGAACAGAGATTTGTAGATTACTTCTGAAATTAAAGTGTGGAGCTATCAATCTCTTGGATTCCAGAGAAATCTTCCCTGAAGAGGTAATATTTGATTTAGGTATTTAATGATTACAAGGAAAGAATGAACTAGAAAATAGATGAATTACACTGTATGCTAAGAAAAGCACATTGGAAAAGTCTTAGAATAGATAGAAAGTTGTATAGTATATTTGGTGAAACCTAGTAGTTTAATAGGACTATCACGGAGAATGTTTTTGCACAAGTGAAGTACAAGTGCCTTTGTTGAAGCTAGACTGAGAATGTGTCAAATAAAGATGTTGACAGTTAATCTTGGAGACATTGAGATCAACAAAAGATTTTAAGCAAAGGATAGACACATTACACTTGTTATAGAAAATAAGTCAATATTAGTAGAGCAGAGCAATTTTTTCCAATTTTAAGTTTTTGGATTACCACCTTCTCAAATTTTGTTATACCTATTGAAGAGTCCAACTCCAGGTCAAAATACCATGTGTGATCTTTCAGGCTCTACTATAGGCAATGACAAAGGGTTTGCATGACAAGCTTTGTAAAGGACAGTTATTCTCCCCACACTAGGCTCGTTGCACAGCCAGTGCACTGTATTCTTTTGGAGGGAGTTGCAGTCAAGAACTTGCATTGCCACTTCCTCCAGAAAGAACTCCAGAAGAACTCAGAGCTTCTTCAGTTTGTTTGGGCTTCCTAGAGAGTGAGACAATCCTTCCCACCTGTGCTGCATGTTATCTGATCCTCTCCTGGTGCTGTTGCATGGGGACATATAGAACATTAGTGAACTGGTACCTATTTCTGTCTCTTGCTTACATCACCACAGTAAGTAAATAAGGGGTTGGTTGTTGTTTGAAGTTTGACTTGTATGAGTGAATTTTAACACATGGTGCTTTGACACCTATATATTACTTTTCCATTATTTACTTATTGCTTTTTAAAAAATAACTTTTAAGAAGTTTTTCAAGGCAGCCTCATCCTGAACACAGGAAATCATGGTTTTGTGAATAATGCTATAATGAATATTTTCATGTCCATTATAGCAATCTAAGTGTTCATCAGTGGATGAATGGATAAAAAATGATATACACATAATGGAATACTATTCAGCCTTAAGAAAGAAGAAAATTCTGTCATCTACAACCACATGAATGAACCTGGAGGAAACTACGTTAATTGCAATAATCTTGGCACAGAAAGAGAAACACCTCACACACCTGGCACAGAAAGAGAATCTCCTTTATGTGTGGAATCTAAAAAAGTTGAATTCATAGAGACAGGGAGTAGAATGGTGGTGATTAAGGACTAGGGGATGGAGAGGACTGGGGTGATGGACTGGGGTGATCTTTGCCAAAGGATACAACATTTTAGTTAAATAGGAGGAATGCTTTCAAGGGGGAATGCTATAGCCACCATATTGTACAACATAGTGATTATAGATAATAACAACATATTGCATACTAGAAAATTGCTAAGAAAATAGACTTAAAGGATTCTCACCATGAATAAATATGTGAGTCAATGCATATGCTAATTAGCTCAATTTAGCCATTCCACAATGTATACATATTTTAAAACATCATATTGGACACCATAAATAGATAGAATTTTAATGTATCAATTAAAAAGCAAATAATAGAAAAACTAAAACATGAAAGAGTTGGATATTTAAAAATGCATATTGCTAAGTGAAAAAAGCCACTCTGAAAAGGCTACATACTGTATGATTCCAACTATATGATATTCTGGAAAAGTCAAAACCATAGGAACCGATATGTCTGATGGAAAAGGAGCAACTTGTTAAGTATTTAAAAAGACTGGTGGTTACCAGTGATTCACGGAAAAGGAGGAGTTACGAATAGGTGGAGAACAGGGCCTTTTAGAGACAGTGGAACTATTCTGTATGATACTATAATGCTGACTATATGACACTATGCATTTGTCAAAACCTATGGAATTTTATAACACAAAGTGTGACCCTCCTGTAAACTATGGATTTCTATTAATAATAATAATAATGTTGAATCAGTATTCGTCTATCAATTATAACAAACACACCACACTGCTGTTTTTCTGTAAACTCAAACTGCTCTAAAACATAAAATCAATTTTTTTAGAGTTGGTTTTCACTATAAATCTCAAGCTACAGCCAAGCTAGTAGAATGCCTTACAACTTGAATATAAGCACTCAAGTTTTAATTTTTCTACTAAGTTACTGAAAATTAGTTCTAAACATAATGAAAGTAAGAAATAAACTCTTAACCACACTATCTTGGTAGTTGCACATAGACTTTGGGTAAATGTAAAAGGAGTGATGGAGCAGATGGCTCTCAGCGATTTAGTGGCACACATTAAACTCAATTAGGAAGCAATAATGGGAGTTTTGTGCCATACAGAGAGAACTGTGTGTAATAACTTCCCATGGCAAGAATGCTCTCCGAGCTTATTGGGTAGGAAAGTACGCAGAGTGAGGAAACCAACATATATGTGCTGTTTATTAAGGACAAGGCACTCTTCATATGCTTTTTGAATCCTCATGACAGCTTTTGTATAAGATGAGTAGTTGTTCCTTCATATGCATTCTCCCTTATCCCATAGTTACGTTGATGTTACATATGGCTATCCAGCTGGAGACCTCATTTCTCAGCCTCTCTGGCAGCTAGACATGGCCAAACGATTAAATTATTTCCAACTGAATGTGAGTAGAATTGATGTGTGTAACTTCTACATTCTTCACTGAAATGGAAATTATGTACTTTCCATGTATTGCCTTCCTCATTCCTTTGGTGGCCATCACCCAGCTTCAACCAAATGGATGAAGACAATAACCAGAAAACACTCAGCCCTCCAGGTTCTTGTTATCTTGTTGCTCTTTCATACCCTGCAGGAGCTACACACATTCAGCAGGAGCTGTGGTCAAGGCAAGGCACAACTGCTGCCAAAGACATTGTACCATTATTGCCAGCAACTGAAAAATCCAATTAGATAAATAATGGTCAGGGACCCCAAATGATGCAAGCTGCAATCAAGCCTACTAGGGAAACGAAAAAGGCACAGGGAGGTGTAGAATGATTTCTGTTTTTAAGAGGCTAATGAAAATAATTAGCAAAAGATGTTTGCAGTCTATTTGAGAGGTAGGAGTGGTATAGAAACCACCTGTGTGGGTAGTCAGAGTATAATTTTAGGAATGTATTTTAAGTCTGTTAACTTTACATAAAATCTACACTCCTTGCTAAATATTAAAAGTAATGGCAAATTCCACAATTACTTTTGCCCCAACTTAATAATTTAATTTTAAGGTAAGCAGCTATTACTATTTTATTCAAGTAATTCTGACTAGGAGGTTGGTTATATGTTATGCTTGCCTCAAAGATTGCCACATACCACAGCTAGCATATTTCATACCTTGATATCTTTTCTGCAAAGCCCTAGGTATATTTAGTCAAGATTCCTTGCTACAAGCAACCCAAATGGATTTTAAGTGATTATGCAGGAAGGAAGGTTATTTAAAAGATTTCAAATGGTTTATTTAAAATTCAGAAATTGGTTTGTAAAACAGGCAGGGTAAAAGTCCCAACAAGTGTGAATCTCAGGGATAAATCATGCCTCGGAATTATTTGAGTAAGGACAAGATTGTCCTTGCTTGTTGAACACTGGATACTATCCTGAACCACTGCCACTGCCTCCAGCATGGATCCTCCAACACCCCTGCTTTCTATTCTGCTAGCTCCTGGAATCAAACCTGGGGAAGCTATGTCTGATTAGCCAAGCCTAGTTTATGTGGTATGCTGAGTTGTAATGAAGGGCAAAAGAATTAGTATCTAGTTTTTTTAGCCTTTTTTCCTCATGGAAGACAGGTTCTGTCTCCCTTTTTTTGTTTTTATTTTTGTTTGTTTTTGAGATGGAATCTCGCTCTGTCACTCAGGCTGGAGTGCAGTGGCCTGATCTCGGCTCACTGCAACCTCCATCTTCCCAGTTCAAGCGATTCTCGTGCCTCAGCCTCCCAAGTACCTGGGACTAGAGGTGCGCGCCACCACACCTGGCTAATTTTTGTATTTTCAGTAGAGACAGGATTTCACCATGTTTTCCAGGCTGGGACAAGTTCTTCCTCTTATCAGGTCTTACAAAGTGAGGAATTTCTAAAAATAGGGGTGGAATTAAAATACTGGGAGTCACATGTGTTACTCTTAGATAGGAACCACCATTTTGCATCTACATCCTAAGAATAGATATATGTATATATATAATGTGTCCAGATGATACAAAAAAAAAAAAAACAAAAAAAAACAAAGGCTTGTATCTTAGGAGAAAAAGACAGTAACAGTTACTGACTGATGTTCTTCTAGCTCTAAATGTAATATTGATCTGTCACTGGTATAATAACTTATTCAAAAACCCAAAGAGGTAATGCTGGCATAGAGCAAATGGAATCATTTAACAATTCCATAAGCTGGGCATGGTGGCTCATGCCTGTAATCCCAGCATTTTGGGAGGGTGAGGCGGGCAGATCACTTGATGACAGGAGTTCAGGACAGCCTGGCCAACATAGTGAAAACCTGTCTCTACTAAAAATTAAAAAATTAGCCAGATGTGGTGCCAGGGGCCTGTAATCCCAGCTACTCGGGAGGCTGAGAGGCATGAGAATCACTTGAACCCGGTAGACAGAGGTCCAAGATTACGCTACTGCACTCCAGCCTGGGCAACAGAGTGAGAGTCTGTCTCAAACAAAACAAAATAAACAAACAAACACACAAACGAACAGCCACTTATATAACTGTCTGCACTGAAGTAGAGAAAGAAATAGAACTCATGCATCCCAAGACGTGCTTAGAAGGCTCACATATGATTAATGAAGCCTCATAAATTTAATTTGAAATTTCTGTATCACGGGTTCAATCAAATGTATATGTTCAGTTTTAGGTCATACGGATTATATATTACATGCTACTCACAGGGACATTTTAATAGCTATGCCATTAAAAGGGCCTAATTATCAACACACAAGCAAAATTGTATTTATTTTCCAACTCAAAATAATGCTTGAAGCAGTAGGGTTTTTTTCATATTATCCTACAGATTTGAGACTAAACCAGGACTTGGACTCCATTTCAATATTTGTTTTTCTCTTTCTATGCTTGAAGAGCAAGTACTAGTACTATTTTTCTCTAACTAGAGAAGGTGCGTTTTTAGTTATATCTCCCAACCTCTTGAAAACTTGGCTATGATTACATAACAAGAAAGTTGGATTTCTTTCGAATAGGGTAGACAATGCTGGAGTTTAAAATTTTTATTTTGAGCTGACACTAAAATATATACAGCACAGCTTAAGTGTGGACATAATATGCCAGAAATATTTCATGTTTAATTTTTGTATGGAGGAGCAAGGGTCTCTGCTTTGAATAGGGATTCGGAAATAATTTGCTAGTTGGAGAGACAATATGCTTCAAACATATGTTATTCAATATTGGAGCAAGTTCCTGAGTCCAGTCTTAAATTATTTCTGAGAATATCCTGTGGAAGGAAAGTGAATTAGAAAAGATTTGATAAGAATAATTCATTTGCATCCCCTGTACAGCAGAGAACCTGTTGAATGACATTTAAAAGAGGATTAAAGTTGATTTCTTACAAGCTGTAGGATAATCATATTTCTAGGCTAAAGCAGAATTAGGACTTCCAATTCATTTACAAAGTAACCAATATCATTGACCAGGGCCCTCACAATACATTTGATTGTAGACAGATGATGCTTGTATCTTTTTACCTCCTTCAGGCTTTTGCTTTTATCCAATATTTTTCAGTGAGAGGGGACTAAGAAATGTGTTTCTATTGACATACAAACTCTAAAATGGTATTTTACAGTCAGCATAAATTAGGCCATGCCATGCTTCTACAAGCTCTATTAAATTTATTTGAACAGAATATATCCTTGCTTTAATAAATATTAATTTAAAGACATAAGAACACTGTTGAATTGAGCTTGTTCTTCGAGTAACAATGTGACTATTTTTGTGTTGTCAATGCAATATGCGATTTTGAGATCATGCCACTATCCTTTTGAAAGCTCCAGGTGGTGAAGTCTATTGGATCTTTTTGGACATAGTCTGATACTTCCATTATATTTTTCCTTGTGTATTTGTCAAATTTGACTCTTTACTTTGAAGTGAAACATGAATCGTGAGTACAGTTTCTAGCTGTCTTGTTTACAATGAGAGTGCTTTCCCACACCCTTCTTTCTTTTAAAATTCTGCTCACCTTTGGTAACAATTGGAGTGTTCATTAGGATAGCTGTTCAACATATATTTGCCCCCCTCTCTTTGCACTGAGGATGGAGTGTACTTTTCTGCCCCATTTAATGTTGGCCTTGGCCATGTGACTTGGTTTGGCCCATGAAATGTTATAGAGCCCTAAAACATGCTTTCATATTTGCCTTGTTTTATGTCCCTGATGGGAGTTAAAACTCATGGAGCAGGTCTAACCCAGATCTTGACCTGGGCCAAGCCCACCTGAGTCTGTTTGAGATTACCAAAACTTCAGCCTCACCCCAATGAGTGAGAAAAATAAGTATTTATCAGTGTAAGCCACCAAGACTATGAGTTTATTTGTAATGCATAATTTTTGTGGCATTAGCTGATTATACACAGTAGTAAAGTTATTGATCTAACATTTTATGATAGATACATGAAGACAAGAAGAAAGAATTTTCAGGTCTAATTGAATCTTTAAGAGGATACTGGGCCTATATCTTTATTTAACTTGATAGTAAATTGTAAATAGCTTATTTTATGTTATTATGGAGGAAACTTAAAATAAATTGCGCACTTACTATATATCCTGCACTGGGCTAAATGCTTTACATGGAGTATCTTATTTAATCTTCACAAAAACCCTGAGAGGTAGGCTGAGTTATTACTATTCTAGAGTTAAGAAAACCCTAACAGAAGTTAAGTGACCTGAGCAATCACTTAGCTGATTCATCATGGATCCAGGATTCAAACAGAGGCAAGTGGGCCCAAGAGGTCATGCTCTTGAAATAATGCCAATGAATAAATTGCCATTATTCTCTGGGTGAGAAAAATGGTCCATTGATCCCAATGTTAAAACACTGAGAGTAAGGCAAATAGTATTTTATGTGAAAACATTCTTGTCTTTACTTTATTGAGCTTAAAAAAAAATCCCTCATAACCAGATTCCCATTATCTAGGTTTATCATTTTGATCTATTTTCCATCTACAAGCTTGTATCTCTAGTTTATGTTACTATTCGGTATAGTCCATATCATAAATTTACCACTCACAAAGGTGATTTATTTATCCTAAAAATATCTTCTTTGAATTTAATGGTTTTGGTCCTGCATGTAAAATTTTGGGATTTGGTGAAAAAATCTAATTGATCTTATTCGTGGCTTTTATGTAAATTACAAACCTTGATACTTCTCACATTAAATCTAAGAATCCTCTAACTTTTTAGTTACTTTAGTTATAATCTGTTTAATTTCCTCCAAACTTTTTCCTCAGGGAGTAGTCCTTGTTTTGAACCAGAGTGAAGTAACTTCTGGTTACTTCACTTTTCACTTTTTCACTTTTGTTTCAATCTATTTTTCTGGAAGATCTTCAAGATTATTCTGAACCTGCAGGACTTGGCCCTTACTATCTTCCAAGATGTACAGGCTCTATAGGGAAAGCTGACCTTCTGAAAGGGCAGCAGTTAAGTCACATTTCACCAATGATACTTCACTTTTCCTTAAAAAGTTTATCAAAAGATTTTAACAAGTTACATTTGAGGTTCTCTCTCTGATAAGGATGCTGAGGTTGCAACAAGTCTTTGCTGGCTTCACAGTGCAAATACTGAGGGAGCAGCTGCATATATTATAGCTACTTTGAAAACACCACTGGTAAGTATTATGTAACATGAAGATTGCAACCATGTCTTTGCCAGGGTACATGTTAGGTGGTGGTAGTGTGGTTCTGGAGGTGGGGGTGATAGTGGTGATGGTAGCAGAGGTAGAAGTGGTGGTGTTGGTGGTGATGGTGTTGATGTGGTGATGAAGGGATAATGGTGATGAAGGGATGATGGTGGTAGTTGTGCTGGAGGTGGTGGTGGTGGTGATGTGGTAGTGGTGGTAATGATGGTGATGGTGGTGGTGATGTGGTTGTGGTTGTGATGGTGTTGGTCATGGTGAAGGTGGTGGTGGCAATGGTGTTGGTTCTGGTGGTGACTTTCAGAATAAAAGTAAAAAGTGTGTCCTGTTTCTTTTTGGCTATGATCTTTCAACCATGACATAAACAAGAGAGAACAGAGAAAATTCGTGACCAGAATCAGGTGAGATTCATATTTATTTAGGTCATTTACAAGCAATTATGTGCAATCTAAAGCAGAGTCTAACAAGTAGATTGGAGTTGGGGCTGGGATTTGGTTCAATATAGAATTAATTAATTATGATTTGTCTGACTTTCTGCTGCTTCAATGGAAATTTCTTGGATGGCCTATGTAGTGAAGATGTAAGCCTTCCAATGTCTACAAGTAGAAAATAGCAAGATAGACAAACACACACACACACGTGCGCACATGCACGTACACCCCCACAGATATACATGCACGCCCATATTCATACTTGGCCTTTGTTATATGTCAACTGGATTACTACTACAGATTCCTTTGGGTCAAGTTTTCAGAAGTCTATGGTATGGGGTTTCAAGGCTTAAAACCAGTCATGCAATAATATCACAAATCTCAATAGATTTTGTTTTCACCCCCTTTGCTGGTTTATTGTAAGTGCAAATTGAACCCACTTAATAAGAAAGAAAAATCAATTCAAAGCTATCCTAATGGCAAATACAACGTTTACATTTTTATAGTTTATATTTTGAAGAAAGACTTACAGCCTTAAATAAAAATACAGGGGATGTGGCAGCCATTGCATGGCACTTCGTCATGTGATGGAGGCTGGTGCACCAAATCAAAGCTTTTACCACATCCACCAACACAAATGCACAGGTATGTAATTAAAAGAAAAAGAAGAAATTATATATTTCCTATGAAAAAGGGGGAATACTTCAGAGGCTGAATAAATGATTCTCAGCATGATTCTTCATATTGTTGTTACTTTAATTGAGGATTGGTTTTGGATGGAGCTAAAGGTTATGCACATATAATGATGGTTTTTGTGCAGGGTTATGTAAAATATTCTTATACTGATTTCTTTTCCTAGGAGGGGCAGAGGCCTTCGTCTTTTCTCTGTCACTCAGGTTTATGACTAACTAGAGAGGAAAACTCTGTAGGAACTAGAGGGACATTTTTCTCCCTTTCTCTTCTCCCCAGGGAGACTTTCAAAGAGTGAAAAGTCAAAACCACTGGATATCTACTACTTATTTTTCTAACTGTAGCTAATTTCTGCCCATGACCATCGACTTTATATCCTTCTTTTTATCTACCTGTATGCACTCTGGATAATACTCTGAAAAGAAGGAGGCAGGGTACTTTGATGGGTAAATGAAAAACGGTCTACCAAACAATGGATTCAACAGTATCTTTGAAAGAAAGTAATATAATGTCAGGAGGAAGGGTAAATCACTGAAACAAACAGAAGTAGCGAGTCACTTTCTGCTTCCACCCAATTTCAATCGGCAACCCTCACGTCGAGGAGCTTAAATGCAGTTTGAGAGCTCATTTGAAACCAGGAGAGTCTGACCCTCTGGATTAGGAACTAATTTCATAGTTCTTAAAAAAAAACCAAAATCCCCACAAACCGCAAAACCTCTTTCTTTGTTCCTAAATCTCTCCAGACTTTGCTGAACTTCAGTTCTTCACTGTCATTTCAGCAGCTCATATTCAGAAGCTTCCCTCCAGGCTAAGAAATCATCAGAAGGTGGCCAAACATCTCCCCTCAAAAAAAAAAAAAAAAAAAAAAAGATTGTGTTTCCTTTCATTTAACATTTACTTACATCATATGATGTAAAACTACTAACCAAGTTACTAATGTCTCCCTCCTTAACATCCAACATTCAGTTTAAAATTTTAAATTTAAATGCAGCTATTATTTGGTTCATGACTTTTGCTTTTCAGACTCCTTATATTTAAAATATTAAACATATACAGTAGCAACTACCTTAGATAACTCATGAAGGTAATGTCTCAGTAGCAAATCTTCCTTAAGAAACAGTAAGAAAAGTCTTAAGTTTTATTCTACTTAGTGACTAGCTCCCTTTCTGGCAAAAGTTATATAATTAGAAAAAGATTTTAAATTGCTTATAAAAACACTGTTATTATGAGATAAATAGTTTAGACAGTAAATTATAAAAATACTTTATAAAATAATAATAACAATAGTAAACCAGAAGAAAGAAACTTCATTTTACTATGTCCCTACTATGTATATATTAGGCAGATTATATAAGTTGTGGTATGTTACTTAATTTTAT
The DNA here is from genome assembly GCF_000951045.1 of Mandrillus leucophaeus. Classification (NCBI taxonomy): domain Eukaryota; kingdom Metazoa; phylum Chordata; class Mammalia; order Primates; family Cercopithecidae; genus Mandrillus; species Mandrillus leucophaeus. The sequence continues at coordinate 603,486 of NW_012099333.1, read as the reverse complement.
TTTCTTTAACTGGTGAAGATCAAATTCAAATTAAATATAAACTGCTTGTTTGGGTCTTCTCAGAGAAAAGAATGAATTCTAGTTTAAGTCTGTAGCAAAGATAAATAATCAGTAATTCTGTAAAATTATCTGTTAATATTTTTCATTCTCAAGGAGAATTCTTTCGAACTATTTTAAATATGTTAATAGCATCTGATTGTTTCCAAAAACATTATATGCCAATTATAAATAACTCTTGTCTATTAATTAAAGACTTAAGAAATCTTAAGAGAGTGCTTCATGAATCTCTTGGAGGCATTTAAAAATAGATTTTATTTCTAAAATATTATGTCTAATATAGACTTTGTGTTATTGCTATCCCCTTTTCTTTAGTTTATTTTCATTAAACAAATGCTTATCAAGATCTTACTATGTTCCAAAATATGGCAGAAAAGGGGATAGACACTGCGGGGGATTGACAGGGAGGAGTTGAAATTTTATACAGGGGGACAGAGAAGATCTCATTGAGTTGATATTTGAGCAATGACCTAAAGGAAGTGAGAGGGGAAGCCACTCGAGAAAGAAATATTGTAGGTAGAGGAAATAACAAGCACAAAGACCTGAATAAGAATGTACCTAGAGTGTTTAAGTGACAGCAAGGAGTGGGGGGCACTGTGGCTGGGAAGAAGTTACCTAGGACGAATACAGTAGGCCAGAGACACAAGAGGCCTGATAATTTTGATGAGGCTTTTTTTGGTGTGTGTGCCTTTACTTGGAGTTGAGAAAAGATTGCAATATTTTGTTTATTTTATTTTATTTTATTTTGAGACGGAGTTTCACTCTTGTTGCCCAGGCAGGAGTGCAATGGTGCGATCTCAGCTAACCGCAACCTCCGCCTCCCAGGTTAAAGCAATTCTCCTGCCTCAGTCTCCCGAGCAGCTGGGATTATAGGCATGCACCACCACGACTGGATAATTTTGTAGTTTTAGTTGGGATGGGGTTTCTCCATGTTGGTCAGGCTGGTCTCGAGCCCCCGACCTCAGGTGATCGGCCTGCCTTGGTGTCCCAAAGTGCTGGGATTACAGGCATGAGCCACTGTGCCCAGCCAAGATTGAATATTTTGACCAAATTTGACATTATAGGATCATTTTGGCTGCTATGCTGAGAATTCTCTGGAGGCAAGCAAGGGCAAAAGAAGTTAGGAGGCTATTGCAGTAATTCAGGTGAGAAATAATGACATCTTGGGCCAGAATGGTGAGGGTAAAGGTGGCAAAAGTTGTTGTATTCATGATATATTTAAAAAGATCTATCTGATATAATTTGATTACACATTGGAATGTGAAAAGAAAGAGAAATCAAGAATGACTCAACTTATTGGCTTGAGCAACTGAAATTATGGAGTTATACCTATTTATTATGAAAAAAACCTGCCAGGCACCTGTGGCCCACCAGCACTTTGGGAGGCTAACGTGAGAGGATTGCTTGAGCCCGGGAGTCAAGACCAGCCTGAGTAACATAGCAAGACCCTGTCTCTACAAAAATCGTTTTTAAAAATCAGGTGGGTGTAGTGGTGTGCACCTGTGGTCCCAACTGTTCAAGAGGTTGAGGTGAGAGAATTGATTGAGCCCTAGGAGGTCAAGGCTGCAGTGAGCTATGATCCTGCCACTGTACTCCAGCCTGGGTGACAGAGTGAGACCTGTCTAGAAAAAAAGATTGAGAAAGAAGTTTACGACTTTCATTTGGGGATGCATTTAGTTTAAGAAGCCTATTAAACTTCCATGTAGTGATGTTAATAGGTAATTGAATATACAAATTTGGATACTATGTGGTAGGTTGGGCCTGAAGATAAAAATTTAGCATAAATTTTGAAATTACTGGCATGTGAATGTTTTAAAACTCCATGGACCTGGGTCAGACAACATAGAGAGACAGAAGAATGAAAGTCCAGAGCCTGAGCTCTAGAGGCCATCACTTTTGAGAAGTTGGGCAGATGAGGAGGAATCCACAAAGGAGGAATAGAAGCAGGGAAGCGACACTGGAGGAAAACCAGCAGAGTGTGGTGCCTTGGAAGACAAGTGAAGAAAACATTTGAAGGGAGAAGAAATAATCAACCAAGTCACATGCTGCTGACAGATCAGGAAAGATGAGGACTGAGAATTCAGTCATAACTTAGCAGGTGGAGGTCGTTGGTGAATTTGACAAGGGCAGATTTGGTGGAAAATGGGAGGTGTGATTGGACTGGATTCAAGAAGTGAAATAGAGCAGCAGTTAGAGGCAGAAGTGGGGTCAAAAGAGAGTTTTTTGTTTTTTTTTAAGATGAGAGAAATAATCACATGAGTGTACACTGATGTAAAAGATATAGAGAGAGAACATACTGGTTCAGGAGAGAGTAAGGAGAATTGCTGAATGAATAATTGTACTTGTGTTGGGATAAGTGGGTGGGATTTATTGTACAAATGAATGGGTTGACCTGCCCAGGAGCACAGGCTGCTCATCCTTCGTAGAAGGAGGAAGACATATAAAATCCTGATAGAAATGTACATGGGAGCTGATGGATACACTCTTTAGAAGAAAGTAGGAGGTGTTGAGGATTTAGAATAGAAAATGAAGTCTGAAGTAGACAACTATGAGTGTGCACTGAGTGAAGCAGAGAAATAGAGTTTGATTGCCAGGAGCACTGAGGGCTCTCTTGAGGTTCGTGGTCATGCATAGGAAGTGAGATTGGTCAGCATGCTTCTCTTCTGTATGCTTTTCTCTAGCTACTTAGGCTAATTATTAAAAAGTGTTGAATGTTTTCATGCTAAAGACCATGCACTGAGGATAAAAAATGACTAAGACACAGTACTTGCCCTGGAGGAGCTCATAAGTCTACTGGGTTTAAAGGACCTATTAGCTCATAATGAAAAAATATTGTGATACAGTAGTACTACAAGGCTTGTTTACGGCATATACTCAACTGAGTGAAACTTAGTTTTTACATATCAGTTAGTCATAACAAAGTAAAGAAAATCACTAGAAAATGGTTATTCACTTTGACATTGGGCATGTCAGTGTGAAATGTATCTATGCTATTTATAAATGACTGTGAAGTGTATGACTTAGAGAAATTATAAAAATTATGGAATATTAGAGCTCGAATGGAACATATGATTCAGTCCCTTAATTTTACTAATGAAGAAACTCCACCTTAGAGAGGGAAGGCAAATTGTTTTATAGGGTGTGCCTGGTTACTCTCAATCCAGGACTCTTTGGTTTCACCACTCCACTGCCTCATTCAACGCAGTTATTCTAACTGGACCTGACACTGGACTTCTCCCTTCTGCAAGGCTGCTCACCCTTCCTTTGTTTGAGAACATAAATGGTTGTGTTTTATTTCAGAGATTAAGCCTGAAAAGGACTAGAGCAACCCCAAAGTGAAAAAGAGACAAAAGAGAAAACAAAGTAGCGAGTTCTTCAGGACAGAATCACTTTAAGGAACTTAAGTTTTCTCTAGATTTCTGCCTTTTAATAGTAGAACAAGTAATCAATGAAAATTTATTATTTATCATTGGACATTGTGTAGCATATAGAAGAATATAGAAAGAAGGTCCTTACCTTTGAGAAGATTAAAATCCATAGGCTAAGTGATAGAACCCATTTACTCCTCCATTCTGTTCATCTTCCTTTTGTCGTTTCTCCTCCATCTATAGCCCAGACTTACAAAAACTAATTATGTAAACAGAAATCTTATATGTAGTCAGTAGCTTTCCTCTTAAATCTCTGAAAATATCAGATATCAATTAACTTTGGGTAAACAACACCTGTGGAAATAAGAAAATTTTTTTTCCAAAGGATTTATTAAATACACTTAGTCCAACCAGTCCCACTAGTCAACTAGTTAACTAATTAGTGAATTGATATTTGAGTGTCTGTTATACACCCTGAACACTTTTAGAAGGAACATTATATATGTTAATGATACATGTATAATATATCATACATGAAACATGAAAATGGATGGTTGGTAATGAGTTTAAGTTGATAAAGAATAGTTCTTAAACAACTTTTTGCTCGTATAGTTGAATAGGAATCTTCGATTTCTCTTTTTTGAGTCACGCACTACTTGTTAATTAAATGAAATTATAGAAGTTGGAAATATATCTGTGTTTGTATGAATATGTATATGTGTATATACACATATATACACTGAAACAGGAAAAAGGGGTAATGACAATGTAGTCAATGACTCAGTTTGGTATTTGGGAGTGGAGGACTACCAGACTTTAGGAGAACAGGGTCAATCAAAAGTGCATGAGAACTCCTTCTTAATGATGAGGAACAAATAACTGAATGAGATGTTTAATATTATTTATTTTTAGCTTGTGTTCCCCTATTTACAGACAAAATAATAAAATTGGAAAGCCACATTCATCTTGTGCCATTCTTTTTGCTTTTTCTTAGTGGTGAACAATCTTTCCTAGTTCTCCATTCCTTTAATTGGTCCTTGGAGAGTCCTCTCAAACCTTTTCAATGACATTCAGCGAACATTTGTGAGTGGTGCCAAGCCAGAATCTCTGTGATAGCTCACAAATTACAGATTGAACTAAAGCTGTATTACTTCCTTTTGCAATGTTTAATGCATGAGTTTTCTTATTTGCTATGGTTAAGCTGATGACATACATTCTTTTTTTCTTCTTAAAGCTTCATGAATTACTGTGAATATGGTTTAAAACACATTCTTTAGAAATGATTACACTGCAAGCCTGTCCTTCTATTGTTTCCTCTGCACAGGATTTGAAGCCAAAGCATTACGCATGAATGCTATATTTCTGAAAAAGTCCCAATACTCTATAGAGATAAATTTAAGATATTTAAAAGTCACTGATTTTGCTTTGACAGTTCTACACAGAGAAAAGTGAGTTTTGAAATATTTGCAGATCTCATCAATACCTCATAGATGAAATAAATGGTGTATCTTAGTACTTATATTAAATTAGCTTCAAAAATGTTTCAGCGTTTTCTAGATACAGCTTCAGATATAAGAGAAAATTTAAATTTTTTTTAAAAACAGAGAAAGAAAACAAATTTAAAAAATACTCAGGACTGATTGCTATTTTCTGTGCATTTCAAAATTTTTGAGCATATTGTGCATTAAAATCCAGCAACTGTTACTTTGAAAACACTAATTGATTCATTAAATAATGCACTTCCCCCTTGTAGTTCTTTCTTTATTTTTTCACACTGATCATTTTTGACCTTTTTTCTAAAACTTTTTTAAGCAACAGGATCTCTGTCACCCAGGCTGGATGCAGTGATGCAATCATAGCTCACTGCAGCCTCAAACTCCTAGGCTCAAGCCATCCTCCCTCTGAGCCTCCCGAGTATGTTGGATGACAGGTGTGCATCATCACATCTGTCTAATTCTTAAATTTTTTATAGAAATTTTTTGTAGAAAACCCATTATGTGGTCCAGTCTGTACTCCAACTCCTGGCCTCAGGCAATCCTCTCACCTTGGCCTCCCAAAATGCTGGGATTACAGGTGTGAGCTACTGTGCTCTGCCTGGACATGTTTTATATGTATTAGGTTTTTTTGTTGTTGTTTATAGTATTTCTTTAATGACAAGAATGAGAGCTACTAGAGGCCATGGATTTGGTTTATTTTGTTTACTGTTGTATGCCCAGTACCCAGAATAAAGACTATGAAGAGGTGAGATAGTCCCTATCTGAATAATACACGATGGATTCTCCATTGGAAAAGAGGAATTTTTCAGAGGAGATAAGAGCTAGCTTTTACCTAGACGGGTAAGTGGTTTCCTAAGCATCGTTGTGTGGGAACACACATAAATGCACATGTGTGCTTTTTCGGATTAATGACTTTAAGAACTACCCTAGTTGCTATACAAAATGCATTCGCCCCTCCCCAATGCAAGACACATATTGTCACTTCTAGCTACTGCGTCTATCCCCAGTTCCAGATGTCTCTCATAAGGTTGAGTCCAGATGTGCCTCCACATGATTGGACAATATATAAATTACAAATTTACATGTCTCTAAGAGTCTCTTGAGGAAGAAGAACAAGAAATCTTTGCCTTGTCAGGAGTAATTGTTTCTTGGTGAGTCCAGTGAAAGTCTCTGCCTAGTTGATTGCCTTTTATGGCCACAACTGAAGTAGATGGAGAGGGATTTCTCTTCCAGAAGCTGCAATGCTTTTGTCTCCTACTCTCTGTGGGTATGGGTTTGTTGGGGATGGGGCAAAAGGTAGAGGATGAATTGCCTGGGCCTAGGGAATAGCAATGACAAGACTCTGTTTGCCAGAAATAGACTTTTTGTTTTCTTTTTCAACAATACAAAGCCCTTACAATTCTAATCAACTACTACTTGATTGAGTTTCTTTTCCACTCTTTCAGCTCTCCACGACTTTTGGTACTCTTATCTGGTCCTGGTACTTGACTATAGGCTATCATCAAAACCCTCACCCTTGCCTCCCTTTGCAGTTTGTTAGTAACTGGCTGTAGAACTCTGCCCATTTTCCAAATCTTCTTACTGTTGGTTTGACTGTCTGCTTGCTCTTTAGATCCACAGGAAAGAACAGGACTCTATCTCCTGCCCCTAGGCTTCTTCTCAGTGAAAAGTGTTTATAATTATTACTTTTGTCAGGCCAGAGCACTTGTAGAAGGGGTTTTGGAGGGGCCTGTCAGACCATGCTCGCCCATTTTTCTGGCTCTTCCCATATCACCACTTAATTTTTCCCAAGTCCTTCCCTCCCACACCTAATATTTGTTTAGGTTTTATTTGGCTTGAAACTGCCTGTCAGGCTTTTGCAATTTCTGAAGAATGCATGATAAATCTGACCCTTAAAAGCCTGGAACTTCTTGCTCCAAGCAAAAAAAGATCTCTTATAAAAAAGATACTTCCTTTTCAAGATATGTATCAATCGGAAGAGTTTTCCTTTTGTAACACCTTACTGAAGTATCCAGCACAATCTAACTTTATGTTTTTCTCTACATCGCTCAAATTTCCAGTCTAGGTACAAGTCTGATTTGCAAGATATAAAATTCTGTAAAAATAGATAAGTAAGATTATCCTAAAGTAATTATACTTTTTCTTGGCATAGAAAAAGAAACTTCCTAATTCTTTTAATGAAACAAGTATAAAATGGATATAAAAATCTGACGTAAATTACACCAAAGAGAAAACTACAGAGTATTAATGCCAAATTTATAAATTGAATATCAGCACAAAGATTCCAAGAGCACTTAAAAATACATCATGATCAAGTGGTGTTTATTTCAGGAGTGCAACTGTAGTTCAATACTTGGAAGACCCATAATATACTTAAATGTAAATAGAGCTAAAGAGAAGAAAAATCACTTGACAGCAAAGCATTTGACATAACTCAATAAGTACTCATATTAAAAATATACAATTTGAAACTGATAATTACTGCCTTAACCTGATTATATATCTAAATTTATAATCATTTATATACACTCACAAGCCTTAGCCCAAGAGAGCTAATGGGTCTTTCTTAAACATCTAGAGATGTTTGCTTTTTGTTAATCTCAGAGAAAAGACAAGGATGCACACTGAGCAAAAACCTAAGCACAAAAAGGCATAAATATTTTTATCTTATACTATAAACAAAGGGCAATTAATTATTCCAATATTTTTAAAAACATAAAAATTGAGAAGACCAGGCTGGGTGTGGTAGCTCCGCCTGTATTCCCAGCACTTTGGAAGGCCAAGGTGGATGAATCACCTGAGATTAGGAGTTTGAGACCAGCCTGGGCAACATGGTGAAACACCATCTCTACTTAAAATAAAAAAAAATTAGCTTGGTATGGTGGCACACACCTGTAATCCCAGCTACTCGAGAGGCTGAGGCACAAGAATCGCTTGAACCCAGAAGGCAGAGATTGCAGTGAGTGGAGATTGTGCCACTGCACTCCAGCCTCGGTGACAGAGCGAGACTCTGTCTCAATAAAGAAAAAAAAATTGAGAAGGCCAATCACACAACTGAGAAAATGGACTAAAGACACAAATAGAAAGCTCAAAAAAAATGCAAATAGCCCTTAAACTGATGAAGGAAGAAACTTAATGTTGCCTGTAAGAGAAATGTAAATTAAAATTACAAATGAAATATTATATTCAACAATACAATAGGTACCTTCACACATTACTGTAAGGAATACAAAATTATATGTACATTAACCTTGTGATGAAGAAATTACTTCTAAAAATTTATCCCACAGATACACTGGTAAAACAAAGAAAGAAAGAAATTATGTATGCATAAGATAATTCATTGCAGCACACAGTTTACTATAGCAAAAGACTGGGAAACAACCCAGATGTCTGATTGAAAAAAATATATAGTGCATCCATACAAAAAAATACTATGAAGCTCTAAAAAGGAATGAGAAAGTTTTCCCTATTCTCTTATGGAGTGAGTACTAGTTCAGTCAAAAAAAAAAAAAAAAAAAAAAAAAAAAGAGAAGGTGAGAATAGCATGTATAGTCTGCTTCCTTTTGTGTAAGTAGTGGGTAGGATATGTGGTGCACTCTAAGATGGTTCTCAATGATCCTTGCCTCCTGTTATTCATGCCCCTAATACCCTTGGAATGTTGGTGGCAACTGTGACTTGTTTTCAACCAATGCAATATGGCAAAGATTTCCATGATTACATTAAATATTTTTTTGCCTTGTTAACATGTACAGGTTTCTTCTATCTTCTAGAACTAGTTATACGGTTATACAGTATCTATCTATCATCTATCTATCTATCTATCTATCTATCTATCTATCTATCTATCTATCTCTCTATCTCTATCTATCTCACATATCTTCTCCCAGTCTAGCACTTCCCTTTTTACTGTATTAATTTTTTCTTTTTGGTAATCAACTAATCTTAATTACAATAAAGTCCAATTTACGAACCTTTTATGATAGTGCTTTTTGTGTCCTTTTAAATAAATCTTTGACTCTCTCAAGGTTCTGAATATATTCTCTTATGTTTTCTTCTAAAGGTTTATATTTTAGCTTTCATATTTAGCTTATAGAATTTCTCAAACTAAGTTATTTTTAATTTTTTTTCCAAAGAGATAAGGTCTCTCTCTGTCATCCAGGCTGGACTGCAGTGGTGCGATCATAGCGCACTACAGCCTTGAACTCTTGGACTCAAGTGATGCTCCCTCCCCCATCTCCCAAGTAGTTAGGACTACAGGTGCATATCACCATGTCCACCTGACTAATAAAAAACAATTTTTTAAAATGAGATGGGGTCTTGCTATGTTGCCCAGGCTGATCTCGAATTTCTGGCGTCCTGCCTCAGCCTCCCAAAGTGCTAGGATTACAGGTGTGAGCCACCATGCTCTGCTTAAATTCAGTTTTGTGTATGATATGAATTAGGGGTCAATATTCACATTTTTTCCATATAGATATAGAAAATATAGATAGATATGGGTCCACATGACCCAGAACTATGTATTGACAAGGTCATTATTTCCCTTCTGAATTAAAACAGTCTTGTCAATGGTTTCCTTGCCTGCAATTTTTCCTTTGCTACAGTCCGTTCTTCCTGTAGCAACCAGGGACATTTTTAAAAATTGTAAACTGAATGTTATTATTTTATTCCTAAAAACTCTCCAATATCCGGTGTGGTTCCTCTGATGCTAAGAAAAAGCAACCACAATAACAAAATTCTAATAGCTTCTCATCACACTTAATAAACCTGAAGAATCCCATGACCCACACAAACCTACATTATCTGGTTCATATATGATCTGACACCATCTCTGACCTCACACTCTCCACTCTTTCCATCCCTTCTTCTACTGTAGTCATACAAGTCCCCCTTGCTGTTTCTTAAATTTTGTTTCAAGTGTGTTCAGCCTTAGGGCCTTTACTTTAGGGTTTCCCTCTACTCAGAGTGTCCATCTTCAGGTATTTCCACGATTCATTAGAGGACAGCATTTGCAATGCCATTTCTCTGGACTGGTATTGTTCTAAATGGTCTAAAATAGCACCATTTTTTTTCTATCCTTGCTTTGCTTTATTTTTCTTCATAGCACATTTCACTACCTGACATTATATTGTTTATTTGTTTGTTGTCTGTCCAACTCCCACATTAGAATGCAAGCTCCATGATGACAGGGACTTTGCTTTACTTATCTCTGCCTCTCAATCCTAGGATAGCACCAACAGTCAATATACTAGTATAGTATATAATACAGCATAGTACATAGTATATAAGTAAATTATATATTTAATATATCATATATATAATAGTATGATAAATATAATAGTATAGAAGGTAATCAATATTTATTAAATTATTGAATAAATTACAAAACAAAAATGGATGTCAATGATGTTGAAAGAAATGCAAGGATTCAGAGTGAAGAGGAGGGTTGAAAATATATTTCTTCTTTTCCTTTAAACTTCTAATTATTTTGTATCATGATGTTTTTGCTTCCCACACGTGCTTTTGCAGTTATTAATATCACAAAGTGCAAAAAAGTTTCAAATCTTTTTGGGTTGAAATCTTGATTCTATTCTGTAATAGCTCTATGATCTTTGAGACTTTCTGAGCTTCAATTTTCTATACAATGGGAATTAAAAATATTCCCCTTGGCCAGACACAGTAGCTCATGCCTGTAATCCCAGCACTTTGGGTGGCTGAGGCGGGTGGATCACCTGAGGTCAGGAGTTTGAGACCAGCCTGGCCCACATGGTGAAAGACCATCTCTACTAAAACATAAAAATTAGC
>NW_012099333.1:577417-592620 GCF_000951045.1 Mandrillus leucophaeus | reverse complement strand
AAAAAAAAAAAAAAAAAAAAAAAAAAAAATCCGCCATTACAAATAAAACAGGTAAAACTCCTACAAAAATGCCTGATATGTAGTAGAACTGCAAAAACTGTAACAGTTTTTACTTTTATATCATTTCCCACTTATAAATTAAAGGAGGGTAGAACCGATTTTTAAAAAGCTGTTTTGTATCCTTCACAGTTGTTCTTAGGATTTTTCTGTGTGTGTGTGTACATACTAAGAGCACATTATATCTTGTTGAATAAATAAATACATGCAAACAGGCTCTTAAGAAATGAAATCACAAGAGGAGCCTGTTTCCTCTTTCTCTGTCTGTCCCACATTGATTTACTGATTAATAACAGGATTAATCTGTCCCTGTGCTAATTAGTTAGAAAATTCTCTGGAGAACAATTCCCATTTTGCATAGTATCTTAGTCCTACAAAATATTTTTGATTTATTACTTTTTCTGTAACTTTAGAGCTAAACCTTTTTGATACCTCAGTATGCATAAGTTGTATATTTCAATGATTTTTTTCAATAGGCAAAATACGTCTTTCTCCCCCTTCCCTTTTCACTTCTAAAACCTCACAAGCTGTTAAAATGTCCATCCCTTCTGCTCCATTTCCTCACCAAAATCCTATCACATACCATATGAATTTTTAACCCTAACACCTGTCTACCCACATGGTTCCAGAGGGGTGGATTAAAAAATATATTAAAAACAATAAAGCCCTCATAAATCCCTATGCAACTAGCCCATAAAGTCTATAAAATATAGTTTGTCAACACTAATTGTCTACTGTATACATAACCTCAGTGACCAGAAGAACACAAATGAAATGTATAAATATCACCCCTCTTCTACTTTTCTTAGTTCCTGACCAATGATTGTGTTATTCTTCAATTTGTATAGTTTCGAAAGCCTTGCATTTTATGTTTTTGCCTCATTATCCAGGTGTCAAGCAATCCTCCAGGCTGCCGAGAAAGCTGATCTGTGAGAACTGCTTCCGCCTTAGGGTGTGGTTTATGATAGAGAAGGACAAGAAGGAAGTGTGTTATTGCCATTTTTATTTTGACTCATTAACTACACAAATGCCTGGTATAACAATTTTCTCATTCTCGTATTGTGTGTAAGTAGGGGAGCCTTTGAAGGAAACTCCTTTATGAAGCCTTAACTCTGAATATTTGAAGTTCTATATACTGGGAATGAGTTAATGCCCCTGTAGGGCACCTGGAATAATTGACAAGTTTCTTCTTCAAGCCTTCTTTATTCTCTCATACTCCTCACACTAACCTCACTTTTCTGCATCTGATGATCCAGTTGGCAGCCAAAGGGAAGTGATGTGTGGAAGCAGCCCATCCTACTGGTGAGAAGTATTTTATTAGACATTGTTCAGAGTCGCTGGTACATGTTGATTAAAAAAAAACAAAAAAGCAGCCCAACTTTTAGTTGATTTTATCATTGTTTTAAGATTTTATATAGACAGTCTAATTTCTTATTGCTGGCACCCGGGGCACATCACTCCTACCCACCCTTGACATGCCACTGATCATATGCCAGAGTTAATGTCTCAAGAGACATTGAGGTATATTGTTGCGAGGCCAATTCAGTAATGAGAAGATGACTACTTTGATGAAAAAGAAACACCTATCTTAATCTCATTCTGTGTCAGGCACTTGATTTAGGAAATTGCATTTAGCTATTTTTTTCCGCCTTTGCTTACGCTTTTTCTTTTTGTTTTGGGAAATTTTATGCTTAAGGGACTTACCAATGAGGCAAAAGAGTCAATTTATCAATTATTTAAGTCCTCTGGTCTACCCTCTTCTGCCTGCTTTAAAGGTCACCAAGAAAGAATAAAATGAAAACAATAAATTTGATAAAGTACGACTTTATGTGGGAAGCAATGATTTCATCACTGATTAATAAAATACAAAGGAGACCAAGTTTGGGTATCCTAATTAAGCCATTTACTTTGCTATGCTTTATAGCCTCGGACCACAATCCAATCCTAATCTTGATTTTTTTTTTTTTTGTCTGTCTTGAGAAAAGGTGTCCTCTTTCATAAGGTGTTCGGGGCTAGAATGTTCACAAATACTATTGATTCTACTAACATTTTGGAAAAACAACTCAAAAGACATGTCTTATCCAGTGAAATATCATATTTCATTGTATCTAAAATGCATTTTTAAATAAGATTTTCTTGGATTTCATGTACTACCAAGAAAAAAATGATGCCAATTATGTATGGTCATATGCCTTGCTTTTAAAAATTACCTAGATGTTTGTTTTAAATGTATTGCAAATAGTTTTTGAGGTCTATCTAGACATCAATTTTGTAATTTATGTCACACATAAATATACAAAAAAATCTTTAAATAAAATGAATTACTCAAGATAGCTTAAAAAGTTTCACACTAAGAATCTATTGTATATCATTTAAAAATGGAAAGTTGTCAATGTCTATGTTTTCTCCCAAATAATATTACCTTATGTGTAATCAAGACTTTTGGTGATGTAGCATTCCTTTAAAAAGCATTCCAATATTGCTGCCAGGATTTTCTTTGATAATAGTGCTCTTCTCATCTTACTGGGAGGTGTTGGGCAAGCAGGGGCAACAATGGTCATCCTAAATTTAATGACCTCAGCTTCCACCTTATGAAACCAGAAAAAAGAAGAAAATGAAATCCAAAGACAGCAGAAAACAGAAAATTATAAAGGCCAGAGTGGAAATTAGTAAGATACAATGGAATAATATTATACGGAAAATCATTGAAATTAAGAGCTGTCTTTTTGAGCTTAATAAAATTGAAAAGCACTTAATCAGATTGATCAGAAAACTATAGAAAAGGCACAAGTTAACATGATTGGAAATCTAAAAGGTAATGTTACTAATGCTGTACAGATATTCAAAGAAAAATGAGGAAATATTATCAACTGTATGCCAATAAACTTGATGTCTTTGATGAAACTGACAAATTCCTTGGAATATACACACTACCAAAGTTTACTCAGGAAGAAAAATAAATACGAGTCGTCTAGATTGGAAAGGAAGACGAAGAATTGTCTTTATTAATAGATGACATGATTGTCTATGTAGAGGATCCAGTGAAATCTGCAAAAGAGATACTAGAACTGAGTTTAGAGATGTTATAGGATAAATGATCAATATAGGAAAATGTTCTTTTCTATATGTTAGTAATGAACTATTGGAATTTAAAATAAAAAATATGACTTATTTATCAAAAAGTTTGAATAAGTAGAATATATTTTACAAAGATGTAAAAGACTTGTCCACTGGAATCTACAAAACTTTGCTGAGAGAAATAAAGAATATAAAGAATATAAGGAAACTTCAGGGAGTGATAAACATGTTTCCTGTTTCTGATGGTATCCAGGTGTACATATGTGAGTTTTACACTGTATATAGGTGCAGTTTATCTATCATGTGTCACTTATGCCTCAATAAAGCTGTAAAAAATTAAAAAACAAAAAATTACAGTTTTTAAATTTTCTATGCTGCGAGGAATGGTAAAATAATTCGGGTTGCTTACCTATATTTCTGTTTCTCTTTCTTCTAGATACAACACAGAATTACATTTTTACATCTCTTTGAACTGGGGTATGGTCATATCCCTTACTTTGATTAATGAAATAATGAGCAAAAGTATCTTATGTCCCTTTTTAATAGAAGCATTTATAAGTTTGTTGGTGATTTCCTGCTGCTATGTTACAAGTCGTGGTCCAGACATTTAGTCTGCATTAACCTGGGATGATATGGAGCAGAGTTGATGACATGTGATTGATATTGGCCTATTGAGATATTAAACTTTATTGTTTTAAGCCAGGTGTTAGCAAATTTTCTTCTCTAAAGTTCTGGATAGTAAGCATTTTAGGCTTTGCAATCTCTGTTGCAACTACTTAACTCTACCATTTTTGTACAAAAGCAGACATAGAAAAAATGCAAAGATGGATGGATGTGGCTGTATTCCAATGAATCTTTATTTACCAAAACCGGCAGTTGTCCAGATTTGATCTGTAGGCTGTACTCTGGTATCTCCTGTTGTAAGCCATTGAAATTCGGGGTTATTACCACAGTTTTAGCTAGCTTATCCTGACTAACAGAGAAATTGAGACACAGACTCATGCTAGGCTTGATATGGAGTACTAAATGGGAAATCAGTTTCCCTTTCTTCTTCCAAGTCAGAGTAGAGTAGCAACTGTGCGCATCCATGTGCATTCCTGAGACCAGTGGGATGATGATTTCTCAATAACCAAAGAAAAGGAGGTTACAAGGCAGCACTATAAGTGCCTATTTGTGAGTACATTTATAACAACACCTTGAGACACTTCCAAAATGATGAGGGCAACCATATTCAAATATATAGGAATTTGATCTATTAACATTTGAATATTTATTGGAATTATGACCCTATGTTTTAGTTTTCAGTTGAACTTGTCAGGAAAATTGGGTTTTAAATATCTTATTTAAGTCATTGTTAAAAATGAGTATTACTTACATGTTTAAAAATGGAGCCTAATGTGATATTACACATCTTTAATGTAAATGACTTAAATATAATACTTTAATAAGAATACAAATTCTTTAATAATCTAATATTGCTGACTCCTCACATTGTCAGTAAAAATAATATAAGATATGGCTTGTAAATTTTCCTTAGCAATAGGTCACACCACATCCAGTAATTACTGAAAGCTTCTAGGATGATTACTTGCCATATGAAAACCTGATTTTTTTTTTTTTTTTTTTTTTTAAGATAGTCTTGCTCTGTCACCCAGGCTGAAATGCAATGGCGCGATACCGGCTCACTGCAACCTCTGCCTCCCTGGTTCAAGTGATTCTCTTGCCTCAGCCTCCTGAGCAGGTGGAACTACAGGCGCGCACCTCCACGCCCAGGTAATTTTTTTTTTGTATTTTTAGTAGAGACGGGGTTTACCACGTTGACCAGGATGGTTTCAAACTCTTGAGCTCAGGCGATCCGCCTGCTTCGACCTCCCAAAGTGCTAGGACTATAGGTGTGAGCCACCGTGTCCGGCTAAAAACCCGACATTCTATCTGTGCATCACAGACATACACAGGTAACATCTCACAATCAACCAGTGCTTTGATAAATGTTCTCTATTTGATAATTATTGGTCAGAGTTATGGATCCCATTTGATAATTTATACACTTCTGTGAGAGCAGGAGGGAAATATGAGTCTCGCACAGGCTTCTAATGATTTTCTGTCACCTTCGCTCATATTTCATTGGCTAAAGCAGATCACATGGCCATGCTTAATGTCAGAGGGAGTGTGGAAGTAAAATCCTATTTTGTGCCCCAAAGGAGAACTCAAACATTTTGGGGTTAGCCCTAAAGAATATCACAGTTAGGACACTTGCCTAACTCACTTGGCTACTTCTAGTTCCAATCTTATATACATGCATTTTTTATATCCCCTCTCTACTCTTTCTATTGTACTATGGATCAATATTGAGTCTGTTAAATAAGCTATGAAGTTCTCTTTGACTTTACATGAGGAAAAAGAGAATAGACTAAACATGGCATAAGAGGTTTGCCTTAATTATCCCTGTTCTCTCTAACATCACCAGTCCTGACCTCTGACTGATTTTCTTTAGTCTATAAATAAGCACACATTTGCTCTCTATCCAAAGAAAACTCTTTTGGTCCTCTTGCCCAGACTAGCTAAAGTTATTTGCTTTCATTCTCCTGTTGGTTTTAGGAACATTTTGCTATTCTGTTTTCTTCATATTTCTGACTGTTTCTTCCACGTCATACTTTCTAAACATTCTACTACTCTTCTGAGCTCCCAAACACGGGTATACATTAATGCCAAATTATTAGTCAATGGCTCACTTTCTCAAAATAAAAAGATTAATGAGATTAAGTTTAAATCCCAAGTCTAGCCCCTACTATGTGTGAAAACCTAGATATTGGTTCACCTCTCTAAGCCTACTTTTGCTTTGGTAAAAATATTACCCGATAACATTTTTAAGGAGGATTAAATGTGAATGAACTTGGTAAATAACAGATACATTCCACATGCTTTTTTTTCTTCCTTCTCCTTTTTCTCCTCTCAAACTCCTTACTTCACACTTAATTTTCTTTTGGCCAAAACCAGTATTAAGTGCCTTAAAGCTGATTTTGTTGTTTTAAATCACTCCAGCTTTAATCCATTTTAAATACTATAGTTCCACTAGACTATTTTGTACAAGATGAAAAAATAAACAATATGTTTTTATTGCATAACAAAGTGATATTATGAGATGTATCTGAGGAAGATTAAAGTTCAAATCCATTCAGTAGGTCAGTTAAGATGAGCTCAATATGGTCTCAATTTACATCTTCTACCAAAATCTTATTCTCTTACATAAACTTATACTTTGAGAGATTAATTTGTTGTGAATTAAAATTTATCTGCACATGACTTTTGTCTTTCTTGATTCATTCCTGGAATGTCTTCCATGACCTCTTTGCTTATTTTGGTTTTCCTTTTTTTCTTTTTCTTTTTTGAGACAGGGTCTTGCTCTGTTGCCCAGGCTGGAGTGCAGTGGTGTGATCACGGCTCACTGCAATCTCTGCCTCCCATGCTCAAGTAATCCTCCTGCCTCAGCCTCCCAAGTAGCTGGTAATACAGGTATGCACCACCACGCCCAGCTAATTTTTGTGTTTTTTGTGGAGACTGGTTTTGCCATGTTTCCCAGGCTCGTTTTGAACTCCTGAGCCCAAGTGATCTGCCTACCTTGGCCTCCCAACGTGCTGGGATTACAGATGTGAGTCACTGTGCCTGGCTATTTTAGTTTTTCTTATTTCAAATTTTATTTTCCCTTGTGAAGTCACCCAGGGCTACTCAGCCCACAGAGATTTTATCTTTACTACTGTAGTGTTCTGTGTCTGTACCATTGATTTGGTGGTTGAAGTATCTCAAAGTGCACTATCATTCATAAGTTTTTATATAATAAGAGAGTATTAGGATAAACTGTTGAATTAATCAACTTAAAAATCACAGTAGATTTACAAAATAAAAGTATGTCTTCCTCATAGAATAGTGGAGTGTTTTGGGTACGGACATCCACAAAGTGTTGCAGAGACCTAGGCGCCTTCCAGGTCAGTGTTCCACTATTTCCTAGAGGTATGCTGTCTAACATAGTAGTCACTAGCCTGCATATCGCTACTGAGCATTTGAAATGTAGCTAGTTCTAAATTAGATCTACTGGAAGTGTGAAATATATGCCCATTTTAAAAAAAGTATAAAAATGAAAATTTAGATTTAATAATTTTCATATTGATTACATGTGAAAATAACAATATTTTATATTTCTTGAATTAAGTAGATTCAATTAAATTTATTATTTAAATTAATTTCACCTTTTTGTTTTTGGCTATTAGAACATTTAGAAATGCACATGTAATATTTTTATTAGGTAAGACTGTACCAGAGTGTTATAATCATCTTGGATTTTCTGCAGCTGATAGAAGACAGAAGAAACGAGTCAGATGCTTGTAAGCTTTGTATGAGCCAGGCCTAAATATGTCAACCTAATATATGTGATACATGATATATATGAGATACATGATATATATGACACATGTATCACATGTGTCCACAAACCCTTAGCCAGAACTCAGACATACATTCATCTCTCAACCTTCTGGCAGGAAAATCAATGTGTGTCCAGGAGAAATAGGAAATTGATTTTGGTGACTGCATAAGCAGCCCTTTTTGCAAAATATATACTATGCATATGTACATGTATTTGTGTTTGTGTGTGTGTGTGTGTGTGTACAGGCATGCATATATATCTATATCTCTATTTATCTATCCATCATCTATCTATCTATCTCTATTTATCTATCCATCATTATCTATCCATCATCTATCTATCCACCATCTATCTCTATCTGTGTGAGTAAATAAGTGTCTTGCCACCCCTATTATAAACCAGCTTTTTGAAACTTTTTGGCATCTTTTCCTTCCAAGCCTTTCACAGTCACTTAAGTGCACAGAGTCTCACTAAATAATTTTTGATAGATTTGAATATTAGTGAAAATATGAAGGGAGAAATGTGTATATCTGAATTGGGAGATACTGACGATATTGACCTTACTGTGTGAATGTGTGTGCATAGGTCCAGAGGTAGTGGGGTGGGTAAATTGGAAATCAAGAAATTATTGGAAATTTGACAGAAGAAAAATTTGTGAAAGGCAATGAATACCAGACAGAGATATATTCTTTTTACTTTTCTGTTCTTCTTTTTTTTTTTGAGATGGAGTTTCATTCCTGTTTCCCAGGCTGGAGTGCAGTGGCACCATCTTGGTTCACTGCAACCTCCACCTCCCGGGTTCAAGTGATTCTCCTGCCTCAGCCTCCTGGGTAGCTGGGATTACTGGTGCCCACCACCGTGCCTGGATAATTTTTTAAATTTTTAGTAGAGATGGGGTTTCATCGTGTTGGTCAGATTGGTCTCCAACTCCTGACCTCAGGTGATTCACCTGCTTCAGTCTCCCAAAGTGCTGGGATTATAGGCGTGCGCCACTGTGCCCGGCAACAGAGGGATATATTCTTGATGCTATAAAATATAAAATAACTTAATGACTGAAGTGCAGTGGGAGATGGTAATTTCATTATTTAGAAAAAAC
Organism: Mandrillus leucophaeus; assembly: GCF_000951045.1. Lineage (NCBI taxonomy): Eukaryota > Metazoa > Chordata > Mammalia > Primates > Cercopithecidae > Mandrillus > Mandrillus leucophaeus. The sequence continues at coordinate 583,969 of NW_012099333.1, read as the reverse complement.
TAATGTTGTGTGCATTGATGTATTAGGTTGAGGAAAAGCCTTGGATCAGTGAGGACAGAGAGAAGGCTATTGATGATGTAGGGAGATCAAGTCAGGTTTATTTAAGATGAGTGTTAGGAGAACAGAAAGGGAAAGATGGTACATTACTAGCCTGCTATTTCCTCTCTTAAACTTTGTTGCTCCACTTTTTCTAAACAAAGACATCAATTCTGTTTTTTTGAGATGGCATACTGCAGACTTCTGTTTGTTTATTCTTCACATGCAAATTACCTCTTGTTTTCCAGCCGGTCTGCTCTTTTTAAAGTCGACACAGGATAGGTGGAAGGCTTATGGCATTGTAGCCCCAAATAACAAGAAAATGCTAAAGTTTCTTCATTTTTAGAAATCCCATGTGGTATACCATGAAATCAAGCTGTGACTGTTGGTGTCAGTCTCTTTTGTCATACCAATTGTTTTTCTTCCACTGGGGGAGAGTAATGGAAGCTCATACACCTGAGGGAAAAAAAACACCTTGATCCTGCAATGTCCATGCGGTTGGTGGAAGTGTCAGTGACAGTCATATGTACTTCGTGTTAACCAATCTGCATTGTCTTGAAAAGAGATGTTATCTCTTTTCTTTTAGAGAAACGTAGAATGGAGTCTGTGAAAAATCTGCCACTAACTTAGCAGTTGCAACCATGTGTGTTAGTTGGTGCACATGCACATATCTGAATTGGTAGATACTGACAATATTGACCTTACTAGAACGTCTGAATGTGTGTGCATAGGTCCAGAGGTAGTGGAATGGGTAATAAAGGATATTCTATACTGCATAGTGATTACGGATGAGGGCTTAGTAAATTGAAGAAGTTATGAATGTAAACTGAACATTTATTTTTACCATATTGTGATCAGATAATCCTACATTAAAGCATCTAAATATGATTTGTGCTTTACATCTTTTATCAGAATATTTGCTTTAATACTCTGTTTTAAAATAACACATTTTACTGATATAAGCATTGCAGTGCCTATTATGTTATCTGATCTTCATATTAATCCTTTGAGGTAAGAAAATTATAATTATTTCCATTTAACAGCTAAGAAAACCAGGATTCAAATGGGAATATGAGTTAGTCTGGTTCATACTATGCGGTGACCAGTAGTGGAGTTCAGACTGTTGGTATGAGGCAGAAAAGAGAAAGCAGGTGTAGTTTAATCTTAATTGGAATGTGATCCAATCAATTGGAATGTAGATGACTTGCTTTAGAGTCATCCAGAATGTTTGTTAAAAAGGCAGATTTCTGAGCCCAAGTAAGATCTACTGAGTTACAATTCCCAAAAACAGTGTCTGAAAACCTGCATCTGCCGTAACTATTCTAGGAGCAGTAACTATTCTATCACTAGAAAGTAGAACTCAATTAGGCGTTGGAGTTTAAAAATCCTAGATTTGAATTATAGCTGTGTGACACCATGCCACTTTTCTTGTATTTAAAATATGGACAATAACATACAACTATGCACAGTTTTTCTTAATGTACAAAACAAAACGGAATGAAAAAAAAATGATTTCTGAAAAAATGGTGAACGTAACTTCATGCCAAATGTGGGTTTGCTCTATTCTTGAGAAACACATGAAAATTAAGACTGTTTACCCACAGGGGAATAAAGAAAGAAAAGGAAAATTAGTAAAAATAAATACAGACATCTATTAAAAGAAAATAAACTTGGCTACAGGTCATGCAGGCTTGTTTAGCTAACTGAAGAACTCATCTGAAAAACGTGGGCCCCAAGCTTAGAAGGAAATATAAAACTTGTGAACTTCAGAGTTTGGGTTGTCTCTAGTACAATATAACTCTGATTGCCTGCTTGGTTAAGCTTTTTTAAAAAAATTCAATTCCCCTGACAATCCTGGAAGCAGAACATGAATAACTTTCAAAAGAAAAGAATCTTTGTTGTTTGCGTAGCACAGCTTCCCATTCAGTTGGAAAAACTTACTAAAATTTCCCTTGAAAAGCAGTGATTGAAATGTTCTAAAAAATTCAAAGAACTTTTTTGAAAATATCAGCTTCAAAACAAAATTTCTCAAGGTTTTTATAAAACCAAAACACCAAAACCCTGATGGGTGCTCTCTTATCTCTGGCCCATATGTTGTTAGCTAATTTGATGCTCTGAATATTTTGGAAAAAATAATTTTATGTATCATGGAGACAGATTTCCCAGTGCCTCAGCTTCATGCTGGGATTGGGTCAAACACTAATGGAAACTTACTTATTTCTGTCAGGCAGAAGAGATAATAAGAATAATCAGCCTTTTTTGAACCCATATTTTGGGCCAGACACTGTACTAAGCACTTGGAAAATAGATGAATAAAACAAGATTTCTTCTCTGTAAACATTGACAGTTTCATATTTATAAACTGTAGAAAATAATTTCAGATGCTGAGAAACCTATATCAGCATCTATCATTTCTTTAACATCCTTTAGGTGCTCAACGGATGGAACTTTCAACTTGATTTGGGACTTTAGAAATGAAAAATTTTCCTGTAATATCCATTATACAAAGAGATGTTTAGTAAGTAACTTAGATTTGGTCATTGGTGAATCAAGAATTTAGGATCCTTCTTGGTTTTGACCCTGACAACCTGAGAAAAAGGATCAGCTGTTTTGAAAGTTCACTAAAACTTCAGAAAGAAAACTTATTGAGAAAATATTTAAATAATTTTGGGATCCATTTTTGCTGAACCAGTTGGCTAACTGAATATTTAAGAGGTAGATCAATGAGAGGAATTGGTTTGATTGATTGATTGTGTGATGGACGAAGGTTGAGAGAATTGGTTTAGAAAATAAAATACATATAAGTGAGAGAAATATTACATTGCATGTACTGGATGAGAAATGAACTCATATGAAGAAAATTCTAACTAAAGCTGCTAGGTTGATCACCATCCCACTGGTTCTGCGGGTTAATTTTTTAAACAATAAAAATTTAATTTTTCAAATCACATTTCAGTTTTGTCATCATGGTTACATTATAGGATACTTGATAAATGAAGAGAATAAACATTTTTACAACTGATATAATTCAAGAAACTAGAGTTGAGAAGTGACTCATGTATGAGAAGTCACATCCTAGTTTTCCTGTTGTTGGTGGAAATGTGCCCTGACTGTCTCACAAGGGTGTTAGAGACACTCAAAGGAAGGAAATGCCTTTGAAAACTATAAAAGTAGCATCCAAATTTTGTCTATTATTGTAATATATCACCTTAAAAATTCGTGGTATACTCTCCAAGCAGTTGCATGGTAACTTGCAGTTGTACTTGAAAAGGGGAATTCTGCCAAGAATGAAATAAAATAAACATAAAAACAAGCATAACAAAGAAACAAAAGCCTTAAGACATCCTACAAAGCCACATTTCAACTAGGTCCCATGAAAAATCTTTGCTGATTGTTTTTCAGACCTGAATTGAACTTGGCTTCAAGAGACAAAGATTCCATTAAACGTTATTTTCTCAAGGTAATTTAGGGGAAAAAAAGAGTCCAAAAATGTGCAAAACAACTGCATTTTCCCCTTTAAAATTCACAGTGGATTTTATAAGAGAACCCCCCTTGGTGGTTTTTTTTTGACAGATGGTAACATCTATTCCTACCTATTTTTGTTTGTTTTGTTTTGTTTTTTTGTTTTGTTTTAGAGCTTGGATATAGTCTCTTCCAAGGGGGTTTGAAAAGCTAGTTAGCTAAGGTGGAATAACTTAGGCTTAGGAATTACTTGAGAAGCAGTTCTCAAGTTACACCTATTGCCATGCCATCTATGGTATGAATTTATGGTATGGATTTACAGTGTACAGATCACACTCCTAGAAATGCCGATCTAAGGAAATAGTAATTTCTACTATTCCGGACATGTGAATGTTTGAAGGTTGCATGCTGAATGTCTGTAGAAATACTCAGTGAAGACTTACTTTTGGTTTGGAAATATTATCTGTTTACCAGAAGCAACTTCTATGCACAAACCCTCCAATTATCCTGTTATTTTCAATTACTTGTTACATTTATACTGACTACATTAAGTGGCAGATCAATGGGCAGAATGTTGATTCCTTTTTGTTATTAAAGTCTTTGTACACTCATTTTACTTACTTTTCCTAACCATTAGTTTTTGCCTACCAATTTTTTTAAGCTTTGTTATCTTGTGTTTCATTCATTCGACTGACATTTAAGCATTTGCTTTATTATTGGAACTATGCTAGGGACTGGAGTTAAAAGATGAATAAGACATGGTCCTTGCCCTGAAAGCCTGTAGATACAGCACTGAACAAGAACACTATTTTCTTTGCTTTTAAGGAGCTTCTTGTCTACTTTTAGGGTTCTGGATTATCTGTCTTGCTTCTATTTCACTGCAAGCTCAAGCACTGGTATTTCATCCATATCTCAACTATGATTTACATAATTGATTTCTAACTGTCAACCTTTTCATGCTGCACACCTGATTGCCTGTACCCAGCTTGGCATTGACAATTTCTTAGAATTTCTTTCCATGACCCAACATATGACCAGGTAGGCTATTTGGAGTCCCTGTATTGCGTCAAGGCTTTTGATCTGTCCTGGCTGCATAACTACCATATGTGGAACAATGAAATGCTTATAGGTTATACAACTTCATCAAACAAGTTTTTGAAATTTATTTTCCTGGTCCTGTGAAACAGGTTGGTTGTCTATCTAAGATAATTTATGAATGCCAGTGGAAGGTTTTTAGTGATTTTAAAGCAGTTTTTGTGCATATAAATGAATTAGATGTTTCTTTAGCTTTTACATTCATACTAAATTTATTAAAGTATTAAATCCCAAATTTTGTTTTTCTTAAGCTTTTAATTTTCAAATGTTTTGAATTTTAGTAATCAATTCCAACAGGCATATGATTGATCAACTTAGAACAGAATAATAATAATTAATAATTATTTGATAATCAGTCCATATTTAAAGTTCATTAGTTTAATTTTCTAAAACATTTAAAACTGTATTTATAAAGTAAATATATTCAACTTTCTTTTATAAATATTTCAGATATTTGACCCAGCAAGTACATCCGTCCCAAGTACTGAACTTGGATATATCTCACAATTAAAATTAAAAAAATACACTGAACCATGTTTAGTTCTTGCAATCATTTCAAGAATTTTTAGAAACATAAATAAACGATCTTATACCTTTCAACTTGAAATCAGAAAGGTGAAAAAATTATTTAATTATGTATTTTGTATACCTCATTAAGCATCCACATTTACTATTAAGTCACAAGGCTGAATCTTAAAGATATTTCTCGAACTTTACAAACAGTTTAAATACTAAATCTGCAAATTAAGCTATGCACAAAATTATTAACATGGCTTTGATTTATTTGATAAATATCCTTAATTTAAAAAGACACTTAGCCATTGGTTGAACAACTTTCCAAGAAAGTTGTGGCTACCAATCCCAGGAAACAGGACTAGAGAATTTTGGCCAGGACATAAAATTTAGGATTGCAGATGTACAGGGTAATTTTTATTACTGTTCTGACAGATATGTTGAGTTCTTGTTTGTAGTCTCTACAACAACAGGACCTTTATGTGCTACAAAGAGACTGGTAATATAGCACATAATCCTGGGTACAAGTCACACCATCAGTTAATTTTTTCTGTCTGAATTGAGTGAATGGAAAAGTCTATAACTTCCTACACTGACGGTTTGAACTTGAACCTCCATACAACAAATCTGGTTCCACAGATACTCTAGTATTATTTCACTGGATAGTTCATACCCTTGTGTAAGCCTTCTTTAATATTTAAAAGGTTTAATTGTGGTTAAAAACACATGACATCAACTTTCCCATCTCAAGTCTTTTTAACTATGGTTCAGTGTCATTAAGTACATATTAAGTTTACATTGCTGTGCTACCATCACCATCATTCATCCAAAGAACACTTTTCACTTGCGAAACTGAAATTCTGTACTGATTAAACAATAAGTCCTCATTCCCTTCTCTCTGCAGCTCTGTTAGCCACTACTTTACTTTCTATCTCCACGAGTTTGGTCACTCTAGGTACTTTAGATAAATAAAATCATAGAATTTTTTTTGTGTGTGTGGTGGGCTTATTTCATTTAGCATAACGTCTTTTAGGTTCAACCATGTTTTAGCATGAGTCAGAATTTCCTTCCTTTTTAAGGCTAATGTTGCATTGTGCACACACACCACATTTTCTTTATTTATCTGTTGGTAGACACTTGGGTTGCTTCTACCTTTTGGCTATTGTAAATGAACATAGATGTAAAAATATTTCTTCAAGTCCCTGCTTTCAATTATTTTGGGTATGTACCCAGAAGTTGAATTGCTGAACCACAGAATCATCACATTCTATTTTTAATTTTTTGACAAGCTGCCATACGGTTTTAACCTCCTTCAATTTTATGTCCTGAGAAGGTAACAAGAACTCTGTTCATCCAGTGCCTCTCCACCAATGCTTCTGCTGCTGTAAAAAACAAACAAACAAACAATTCTTGTACTAGATGACTGAATTCATCTAATAATGTTTT
>NW_012099333.1:565268-577190 GCF_000951045.1 Mandrillus leucophaeus | reverse complement strand
GCCTCCCAAAGTGCTGGGATTACAGGCGTGAGCCACCGAGCCCGGCCCATGAATTCATCTAATAATGTTTTCCAAGTCCAGGACCATACTAACTGGATCTTGCTCATCTTCTCATGGCTTTGCCTTCATTTAGAAGTGGGAAAAAGGCCGAGGACTTTGCCGGCATAAATGCCATCATGGTATCAGGAGAAAATTGTTAGAAATGCAGAATCTCAGGCTCCAGACCTGAGATCCTGATTCTACTGAATCAGAATCTGAATGTCAACAATATCCCCAGGTGATCCTTATGCACATTAAAGAACATGAGAAGCACTCACTTAGATGATTTTTGACAGTTCCTTTTATTTTGGAAAAATCTGTAAGCCTTATCATGAGCTCAGGTATTATTATCTAATGTTCATTAATTATTTTTATTCCTTCAGTTGGGTGGGTGCCAAATCTCAATGGATAAAGACTATAAGACAAATGTTTGGTCACAGATTATACCAACAGGGAGCACTGGAACACTCTTAAAATACAGGATGTCTGAAAAGTCAATTATTTAAATGACATTGGGCTAAAGGTCAAGGACCTAGGAAAACCCAGAAATACGGGCAAGATGTCCAGTAAAGCAATGACCAATTTACTGTAAACTTCTCAATGGCAGGAATCACGTCTTATTTAACTTTGCATCTTTGGAGCTAATACAATATGTGGCACATATTAGATGTTGAATATGTGCCCAGTTGAGTATTTGCAGACCCAACCAAAACCATCTGGGACCTAGGCATAGGGGTCTGTAGTCACAGCACTTCAATGGAACAGCTATGGACACTGTCATAACTGGTACTGTTAACCCTTGTGAAGATAGACCTTTGTGAGGGTAGAGCCTAGGCAGCTGTAATTGACTGTAGTTTGACCTAAAGCAGCTCTGCCATTAGAGTCTGGGGAATTTTAAGTTCTGACAGTGGGAAGTTGGACTCTAAATAGAATAGGGTAGTCTTTGGTCTTTGGGAAATCACTTTTTAAAACAGACCAAGTGGTTGCAGAGAAAGGTGACCTAGCTTTGACAAAACCCAATACATAAATATCAGAACTGCCAAAAGAGATAAATTTTACTGTCATGAAACTGCTTTAAATTTCCATCCCTAAACCTCATTTTAAAATAGCTTTATTTTAAAATGTTCTCTTCTTTAGGAAGAGCATAAACTCCTTCAGGAAACTGCTTTGGGAACTCTGTACTAGGACAGGTTTAGAAAATCCATTTATTGCTAGAGTGTTTCTGAAAGAAGAATTGTTGGACATATAGTTCAAGGTCACCTAGCTACTAATTCCAATGAAAGAAAACATAGTGAGTGCTTGTCATGTTTTCTTTTAATAATGAATAAAAGAGTAATGGTTTTCTTAAATATTCTGGTGTTAGATGTTGAAAGTAACCTTAAACAGTCAGAAGAGAGACTCATGGGCAAAGATGGAGCTAGGATTGGCTAAAAAAAGGAAGTTTATTTAATTGATTCAGTTAGTAAGTCAGGCAAAAGAAAATCTGCCTTTTGATTAACCTGGAAAGAGGCCAAAGATTTGCCCCAAGACAAAGTGTTAATACCTCAAGAAATATTGATACCAGCTTGCTTAAATTTTGAAGACTTGGCACCTCAATAACTTTTAAACTACAATGTAGCGAATTTGACTTCAAATTAGAATTCAGGATAAAATGACAAAGGAAAAGTTAAGGATGAATAAAAATGTAATAATTATGTTGTAGGAATTTCCTTTTACAATTTTTTCTAAAATGTGGTGATGAAATGCATCCATTCAACTAATAGTCATTGAATGTCCAAAAACTGTGCTAAGAACTATGGGACATCAAGATAGGAGAATAACATTTGAAAGCTACAATTGGACACAGTGCATAAGAGCTACAGTTGTGTTTAAAAAAAAAAAAAGTAGCACTTACCTGGGTATGGGTCGGAGGAGGGATATTACTTCTTTCTTACTAAGACAATCATGGGAGAAATGACATCCAATTTTAATTTTTATTGAAGGACTTTTATCAACAACGTGCTAACGCATTTTAGATAAATGGAATAAATGAGTGAAACCTTAAAATATGCATTGATTTAGCCCTACTGCGTACTAGGTACTCTACAGTACTAGATTAAAAAAGAAAAAAAAAAGACACAAAGGTATAATGAGAAATAAAACGTGAGCAATAGAGATCACACTAGATTTATAGATTTGCTTTTCTATATAAACTGGGGACTGAGAATAGAGATCTTAGAATGCCAGGCTAAATCTGATAATTAAAATAGCTAAATATAAGCAGCATAGAAAGTTACAGTTCAGTGAACTAAATGAGAAATCATTTCTAGTTTTAATTTTATTCTCAAAGCACGTATTAGAGGAACCACCACCTGGTGGCAGGGTACATACATTGCATCTTCTGTTATTGAGAGATGACAATAATCATTCTAAAGTCTCAAATGACAAACTTTCATTTGTAAAGTGACAAACATGATCACGAAGTAAGAGATGATTATTCATTGTACAAAAGTCTTTTTCACCAGACGTTTTTCTAAATGGAAACCCTTGAGTGCAACTAAAAACAGATATTTCCCCTACAAATCATGATATTATTTAAATAGAAAAATACAGTTTTCCCTGTTTGTTTGTCCAAATTACTTTGACTGTTAGCAATTATAATTCCACCAACTGCCTAATGACAATATCAGCATTTGATGTTCCACTGACCCTCCTCCCTCCAAATGTTGCCTGGTTGTTGATCCCCAAGGCAAACACGGAAATCAAATGTTGAAGAGAGCAGAGACCCCATGAGACAGTGTCCCTGAATGACTACATGAAGCAGGAGCTTCATCTTTCTTTTTTTTTTTTTCTTTTTTTTTTGAGACGGAGTCTTACTCTGTCACCCAGCCTGGAGTGCAGTGGCCGGATCTCAGCTCACTGCAAGCTCCGCCTCCTGGGTTTACGCCATTCTCCTGCCTCAGCCTCCCGAGTAGCTGGGACTACAGGAGCCTGTCACCTCGCCCAGCTAGTTTTTTGTATTTTTTAGTAGAGACAGGGTTTTACCGTGTTAGCCAGGATGGTCTCCATCTCCTGACCTTGTGATCCGCCTGTCTTGGCCTCCCAAAGTACTGGGATTACAGGCTTCAGCCACGGCGCCCGGCCAGGAGCTTCGTCTTTCTTCTCCAGCCTCACTCTCATTTGACATAACACCTACAATTTTTACTTGAATGAAAAATCAACTTTCTCACCTGTTTATAGGTTTGCCTGTTACAGCAGCTAGCTTTAATGTACTTTGTAATGTGACCAGATTGACCTTGATTTTTTATTTTAGTGCTTCTGACAGTGTATCAGTCAATAAAATACAACGTGCTAACTCTGAATCAGTTGAAAATATTTAATGTTAGTTGGATTTTCTGGGGTAGATGTCTTAGTCTGTTAGCTTTGCTGTAAAGGAGTACCTGAGGCTGGGAAATTTATTTTTTTTAATAAAAGGTTTATTTGGCTCATGCTTTTGCAGGCTGTACAAGAAACATGGCACCAGAATCTGCCTCTGGTGAGGAGCTCAGGAAGCTTCCAATTATGGTAAAGGAGGAAGGGGAGGCCTGTCACCTGGCAAGAAAGGGAGCAACAGAGAGGGAAGGGGTGCCACTGTCTTTTAAACAATCAACTCTCTTTTGAACTAACAGAGCAAAAACTCACTGATTACCTCGGGGTTGGCACCAAGCCATTCGTGAGAGATCCACCTCCATGACTCAGACACCACCCAGTAAACCTCACCTGCAACACTGAAGATCAAATTCCAGCAAAGATTTGGAAGAGACCAAACATCCAAACCATAGTCACATGAGGGAGGTCTGTATGATTATTAACAGATTCCAATAAGTCAGGATTGAAGATTATGTGTGTGAATCTTGTGTTTTACCGATATGGATAAAAATTAGAGGAAAGGTGATATTCAGTGACTCACCCAATAACTTAGTTGGAGTGTGGAGAGGTGCCTGTGCATGTGCATGAGAGTGTATGTAAATCTTGATACCTAGGCTTGCACATTTTCCATTATCGTAAAGGAAACAATTGTATTAACAATTGTTATATGTCGCCTAATTCTTATTGTACCTGTGGTTAAAACGAAAAAGCTGTTTGGTTTTCATCTTGTGAAAAATATTTTCTATACTTAAAACATAAATATCATCTCTATTTTCCCTGGCTACAATAATCCCAGTTCCATTACATTTCTTAACTAAATTTTTAAGAATTTAGTTACCAAATGTTTCTAAGTTTTCCTTTTGGTGTGAACCCAGCTTTGTCATTGACTTTGTAGGCCTCAGGCAGTCATGTGAATGGTTTTGTAGCTTATGACATGGCTGAATAAATAACATTTAATGGTAGATGAGTTATAGTGTGTATTCACATACAAGGAACTGTGCAGATGCTATGTGACTATAGTTGAGCAAGTTTTCTCAACTGGGACGCAAGAGGACAGATAAGAACAATGATAACATAAGCCTAGAGGACTTTAAATGAAGACTCCTTATGTTCTCAGTGCCTAATATCAATATTAACTCTTAAACTTTGGAATAGACTGAGCCTGTAGGTTGCTGGAAAATAGTTTGAATTTTTGTAGAGAGAAATATGAAACAAAAAAGAGGCAAGTTTCAGTATACATCTGGATCTTTCAGTCCATCTTACGTGATTGACTGCACTATCCCCATTCAGTCTGGTGCTGCTTCTTTGTTTAAACATAACCCCAGTGTCTTCTGTTTTAAAAATGACTCAGGTAATGATCATTCTCCAAAAATCAACTCCTTTCTCCCTGACATGAACAAAGTTAAGAGAGAGTCTACTACTTCTTGAGTCCTTGTCAACGTTCTTGGGAACAGCTGAGAAGTCTCTGCAATAATTAAAGAAACTATCATGGGGACTTTGTTTAGAGATTGAGAGCACAGAACTTAACGTAAAAGGTTTAGTTTTGAGTTTTGTTGGAAGCACAGTGGAAAGTAATGCGACTTTAGGCTATGGAAGCATTTGGGGTTTTTTGGATGTCAGATAGGTGCCTAAGATGGAGTTTCAGGTCTTGCAGACTTTTAGTGTGTTACCCAGAGAGTTGACGGACAGACAGACACACCCTATTCCTCATGTTTTTGTTCTGAGAAAAATTACAGCCAAAAACACATCCTGTTACAATGCTGCATCTAAGAAGATGCCTGGCACTGCAGCATTAATTAGGAAGTGCCCCTTCCAGTGGCCAGACCCCTCCTTGCTGCGATCATACTGTCAGATCTAAGCCAAGCATCCAGCTCTGCCAGGTGGACCACAAAAGGAAGGATGTCTTTTTTTCACCCTAGTGGAAACGATGCCTGTGCTAAGCTCTTCTACGTTAGAAATTCACTCTTGCATATCTTATGTCTCTCAATGACACCTCCAAGGATTTCATTTCTTTAGACCTTGAGAGATCTATGAGGAAATAAAGAGTGCGGATTATCAGGCAGTCACTTGAAGAAATACAGACAAAGGCAGAGGCATCAGAACACACACCAGTGTCTGCACACATCAATGCCTTGTTATGATATCAGATCATGGTAATGTTCAAATGTAATTTGGCAAATTGGATCTGCAAATAGCTTAAAAAGCTCACCTTTAAAAACAGCACTTTTACACAGAAACTGATTGCTCATTTTTGTCCTTTTTCTTCTCTGAGTGTTTGTTGTGTGTGTATTTAAAGCACTACCCTTTGTTTTCCCAGCCCATAGAAAGTGTGCTACTGTCTGCTGGTTTCTTATGATAGCTCTGCTCACTGAGGCAGAGCAGCCCCTGAAACTGTTCAATACATCTGACTGGAGGCTATCTTTATGTGTAGCCAAAAGACCCCAAGAATGCACTTCCTTTTCTCTATTTCTAAGATATGGTTGGAGTTAATTAAAATTAAATAACTTTCACCTGTTTATATCGTTAAAGTCAATCACACATTTTTTCAAACACTGACCAATTTTTCTTCTTTTTACTAAAATTAAACAAATTATTAATAATTTGTTTGCTAAATTTTAAAAAGATTTTCACCAGTCTTTACCTTTTAAATAAAGATATATACATGTGTTTAGTTTCAAGGCAAAGGAATGGAAATAGGTAATAGTAATCCCAAATTGTAAAAAATTTAAAACCTATAATGTTGGCAATGTGGTGATTGACCCTGCTCTAGTTAAATTGATACATACAATTTATTTAACAAGGATAAAATGTCATATTTAATGATTAACCAAAGATAATCTAAAATTACTCACCTATCTTTTGCAACATTAAAAATGTGAAGTCCTATGCATACCTGATCGATAAGGGATTGCTAACATTGATTAATACTCAGCTTGCTATGAGTTTGAATAAAAGTGAAAAATACTTAGCAACTGTAAGGAGCAATAAATGATTCAGATTACCGTTAGGGTTATTGCCCACTCTCCTCAAAGAGAATCGACACAAAAGTTCCTGAACTGCTTGTCTTTATTTGCAATAATCATCCCCAAATGTGTATAACCTCTGAGTTTCTTATGTTACCACAGTATTATTCCTACAATGCCCTGAACTTCCTTATTCCTACTCTCTTCCCTCTAATCCTCATATATGACTATGTACCATCTTTAACTATTGTTCCACACCCAGCCAACTCCCTGGTATTCTTAATTTCATCTTCTAGAGTTTCTTTCCTTTCCTTGCTTCAGTTAAACTTCTCCCTACCCTACCACCCCAGGGGACCACATCCTCTGTAGTTCTTCCAGACAGGGATTTTGCATTAAGAGCTGATGTGCTTAGTCTCCATTGATCCCCACTGCTGTATGCAGACAGTACCTCTCCACCATCTTATCTTGGACTTTCATGATACCTTTTACTACACCATACTCTCCCCTTTGTCACTGCAGTTAATTTACTTCATTTATTGAAGACTCTGTAATTCAACAGAGTCTTATATAAGATTCTATAATTTGCAGATTACTCTCATTAAGTATCCTGCTATCATTCTGGGGACTTTATATCCTGTAGATGGCTTATCCAATACCATGGCCTCTCAATTTCTCATCCTCTTCATCTTCAGTGACCTTCACATCTTCACCATATCATAACTTGAACCTTATCAATGGACATGAATTTTCCTTTTCAAAATCATTATTTTATCTCTGTTACCATAATATTTTCTCCTTCCTGCTTGCTTGTTCAATTGTTCTCACTATTCAAGATCTGTACCTCATCAGAACCTATACTCTATTGATCATTCTACTTTTTTTCTATCCATTGGCCTTCTTCTTTTGTTACTTCCCTCAGTTTTCAGTTTATATTCCCACAGTTTATTATCTCAAAAATCCATTAGTTGATGCCACATCATTACTTGATTATCTTTCTCTTTTTATTTTATCTTTCTGACAAAATCCCAGCCTATTTTTCTGGGAAAATTTTTTTTATTCCAATAAATTAGTCTGTTCTGATGCTGCTAATGAAAACATACCCAAGACTGGGTAATTTATAAAGGAAAAAAGTTTAATTGACTCACATTTCCACATGGCTGGAGAGGCCTCAGAATCATGACAGAAGTCAAATGAGGAACAAAGTCATGTCTTAAATGGCGGCAGGCAAGAGAGTGTGTTCAGGGAAACTATTCTTTACAAAACCACCATATCTCATGAGACTTATTCATGTCATGAGAATAGCACAAGGAAGACCCACACCCATAACTCATTTACCTCCCACCAACTCCCTCCCACGACACATGGAAATTATGGGAGCTATAATTCAAGGTAAGATTTGGGTGGGGACACAGTCAAACATATCATTCCACCACTGGCTCCACCCAAATCTCATGTCTTCACATTTCAAAACCAAATCATGCCTTCCCAACAATCCCCCAAAGTCTTAACTCATTTCAGCATTAACTCAAAAGTCCACAATCCAAAGTCTCATCTGAGACAAAGCAAGTCCCTTTCAGCTATAAGCATGTAAAATTAAAAGCAAACTAGCTACTTCTTAAATACAATGGGGGTACCGGCATTGGGTAAATAGACCCATTCCAAATGGGAGAAATTGGCCAGAGTGAAGGGGCTACAGGCCCGATGCAAGTTCGAAATGCAATAAGGCATTTAGACCTTAAAATTCCAAAACAATCTCCTTTGACTCCATGTCTCACATCCAGGTCATGCTGATGCAAGAGGTGGGCTCCCACAGTCTTGGGCACCTCTGCCCCTGTGGCTTTACAGGGTACAGCACCCTCTCCCCACTGCTGTCATGGGCTGGTGTTGCATGTCTGCAGCTTTTCCAGGTGTATGGTGCAAGCTGTCAGTGGATCTACTATTCTAGGGTCTGCAGGATGATGTGCCTCTTCTTACAGCTCCACTAGGCTCCCTTAGTGGGCACTTTGTCTGGGAGCTCTGACTCCACATTTCCCTTCTACACTTCCCTAGCAGAGGTTCTCCATGAAGACTCCACCTCTGCAGCAAACTTCTTCCTGGACATCCATGCATTTTCATACATCATCTGAAATCTAGGTGGAGGTTCCCAGATCTCAAATTTTGACTTCTTTGCACCTGCAGGCTCAACATCATGTGGAAGCTGCCAAGGCTTGGGGTTTGCACCCTCTGAAGCCACAGCCCAAGCTGTACCTTGGCCCCTTTTAGCCATGGTTGGAGTGGCTGGGATGGACACCAAGTCCCTAGGCTGCACCCAGCAGAGGGGTCCTGGCCAAGCCTGTGAAACCATTATTTCCTTTTAGTCCTCTAGGCTTGTGATTGGAGGGGCTTCCATAAAGGTCTCTGACATACCCTGGAGACATTTTCCCGCATTGTCTTGGTGATTAACATTTTGCTCCTTGTTACTTATGCAAATTTCTGTAGCAGGTTTGAATTTCTCTCCAGAAAGTGGAGTTTTATTTTCTATTGCATTGTCAGGCTGCAAAATTTACAAACTTTTATACTCTGCTTCCTTTTGAACACTTTGCTGCTTAGAAATTTCTTACACCACATACCCTAAATCATATCTCTGAAGTTTAAAGTTCCACAGATCTCTAGAGTAGTGGCAAACTGCTGCCAGTCTCTTTGTGTAGTCAAGAGTTACCTTTACTCCAGTCCCCAACAAATTCCTCATCTCCATTTTAGACCACCTCAGCCTGGACCTTGTTGTCTATATCACTATTGCCATTTTTGTCAAAGCCATTCAACAAGTCTCTAGGAAGTTCAAAACTTTCCCACATTTCCCTATCTTCTTCTGAGCCCTCCAAACTGTTATAACCTCTGCCTAGTACCCAGCTCCAAAGTTGCTTCCATATTTTTGAATATCTTTACAGAAGCACCCCACTCCTGATACCAATTTACTGTATTAGTCTGTTCTCACACTACTAATAAAGGCAGAACAGAGATTGGGTAATTTATAAAGGAAAGAGGTTTAATTGATTCAGTTCCACATGGTAGGGGAGGCCTCACAATCATGGCAGAAGGTGAATGAGGAGCAAAGTCAAGTCTCACATGGTGGCAGGCAAAAGAGTATGTGCAGGGGAACTGCCTTTTATAAAACCATCAGATCTCATTAAATTAACTCACTGTAATGAGAACAGCATGGGAGACATCTGCTCCCATTATTCGATTACCTCCCACCAGGTTCAAGACACTTGGGAATTATGGGAGCTACAATTCAAGATAAGATTTGGGTGAGGACACAGCTAAACCATATCAGACTATATCACAAAGCTGATAACTGCTAAAGAAAACCCCACTATAGGAGTAAATTGATTTCACTTAAACTCATAAGCAATATCAAATGAATTGTTGACAATGGCCAATAATATACTGTGACTCACTCTCCCACTTATGATGAGGCCTATTTTAAGTGCTTTTCTGGGCTCCTTAAACTTCTGACTCTTATCTCCACCCTCTTTTCTTCAGTGACTTCTGATTTTATGGAAAAAGAAAAAGCCAGTCCATTCCAAGATGGCCTAATAGGAACAGCTCCAGTCTGCAGCTCCCAGCGTGACCAATGCAGAAGATGGGTGGTTTCTGCATTTCCACTTGAGGTACCTGGTTCATCTCATTGGAACTGGTTGGATAGTGGGTGCAGCCCACGGAGGGTGAGCTGAAGCAAGGTGGGGCAATTCCTCACTTGGGAAGCACAAGGGGTTAGGGCATTTCCCTGTCCTAGACAAGGGAAGCCATGACAGACTGTACCTGGAAAAAAGGGACACTCCCACTCAAATACTGTGCTTTTCCAATGGTCTTAGCAAATGGCACACCAGGAGATTATATATCCCATACCTGACTCTCTGGGTCCCACATCCACGGATCCTTGCTCACTGCTAGCGCAGCAGTCTGAAATTGACCTGCAAGGCAGCAGCCCAGCAGTGGGAGGAGTGTCCACCATTGCTGAGGCTTGGGTAGGTAAACTACTGGGAAACTCAAACTGGGCGGAGCTCACTGCAGTACAGCTGCCTCTATAGACTCCTCCTCTGGGGCCAGGGCATAGCTGAACAAAAGGCAGCAGAAACTTCTGTAGACTTAAATATCCCTGTCTGACAGCTCTGAAGAGATCAGTAGTTCTCCTAGCATGGTGTTTGAGCTCTGAGAATGGACAGACTGTCGCCTCAAGTGGGTCCCTGACCCCTGTGTAGCCTAACTGTGAGACACCTCCCAATAGGGGCTGACTGACACCACATACAGGCAGGTACCCCTTTGGGACAAAGCTTCCAGAGGAAGGCTCAGGCAGCAATATTTTTTTGTTCTGCAATATTTGCTGTTCTGCAGCCTCCATTGGTGATACACAGGCAAACAGGGTCTGGAGAGGACCTCCAGTAAACTCCAACAGACCTGCAGCTGAGGGATCTGTTAGAAGGAAAACTAACAAACAGAAAGGAATAGCACCAACATCAACCAAAAGGACATCCACACCAAAACCCCATCTGCAGGTAACCAACATCAAAGACCAAAGGTAGATGAAACCACAAAGATGGGGAGAAACTAGAGCAGAAAAGCTGAAAATTTTAAAAACCAGAGCACCTCTTCTCCTCAAAAGGATCACAGCTTCTCACCAGCAATGGAACAAAGCTGGATGGAGAATGACTTTGATGAGCTGACAGAATTAGGCTTCAGAAGGTTGGTAATAACAAACTTCTCTGAGCTAAAGGAGGATGCTCGAACCCATCACAAGGAAGTTAAAAATCTTGAAAAAAGATTAAACGAATGGCTAACTAGAATAAACAGTGTAGAGAACACCTTAAATGACCTGATGGAGCTGAAAACCATGGCATGAGAACTTTGTGATGCATGCACAAGCTTCAATAACTGATTCAATCAAGTGGAAGGAAGTGTATCAGTGATTGAAGATCAAATTAATGAAATAAAGCAAGAAGAGAAGTTTAGAGAAAAAAGAGTAAAAGGGAATGAATGAAGCCTCCAAGAAATATGGGACTATGTGAAAGGACCAAATCTACATTTGGCTGGTGTACCAGAAAGTGATGGGGAGAATGAAACCAAGTTGGAAAACACTCTTCAGGATATTATACAGGAGAACTTCCCCAACCTAGTAAGGCAGGCCAACATTCAAATTCAGGAAATACAGAGAACACCACAAAGATACTCTTCAAGAAGAGCAACCCCAAGACACATAATTGTCAGATTCAACAAGGTGGAAATGAGGGAAAAAAATGTGGAGGGCAACCAGAGAGAAAGGTTGGGTTACCCACAAAGGGAAGCCCGTCAGTCTAACAGCGGATCTCTTGGCAGAAACTCTACAAGCCAGAAGAGAGTGGGGGCCAATATTCAACATTCTTAAAGAAAAGAATTTTCAACCCAAAATTTCATATCCAGCCAAACTAAGCTTCATAAGTGAAGGAGAAATAAAATCCTTTACAGACAAGCAAATGCTGAGAGATTTTGTCACCACCAGGCCTGCCTTACAAGAGCT
>NW_012099333.1:563836-564633 GCF_000951045.1 Mandrillus leucophaeus | reverse complement strand
TAATGAGAGACTTTAACACCCCACTGTCAATATTAGACAGATTGATGAAACAGAAAGTTAACAAGCATATCCAGGAATTGAACTCAGCCCTGCACCAAGCAGACCTAATAGACATCTACAGAATTCTCCACCCCAAATCAACAGAATATACATTCTTCTCAGCACCACATCGCACCTATTCCAAAATTGACCACTTAGTTGGAAGTAAAGAACTCCTCAGCAAATATAAAAGAACAGAAATCACAACAAACCATCTCTCAGATCATAGTGTAATCAAATTAGAACTCAGGATTAAGAAATTCACTCAAAACCACACAACTACATGGAAACTGAACAACCTGCTCCCAAAGGACTACTGGGTAAATAACGAAATGAAGGCAGACATAAAAATGTTCTTTGAAACCAATGAGAAAAAAGACACAATATACCAGAATCTCTGGGACACATTTAAAGCAATGTGTAGAGGGAAATTTATAGCACTTAATGCCCACAAGAGAAAGCAGGAAATATCTAAAATCAACACCCTAACATCACAATTAAAAGAACTAGAGAAGCAAGAGCAAACATTCAAAACTAGCAGAAGGCAAGAAATATCTGAGATCACAGCAGAACTGAAGGAGATAGAGACACAAAAAACCCTTCAAAAATCAATGAATTCAGGAAACGGTTTTCTGAAAAGATAAACAAAATTGATAGACCACCAGCAAGACTAATAAAGAAGAAAAGAGAGAAGAATCAAATAGACACAATAAAAAATGATAAAGGGGATATCACCACCGACCCCACAGAAATACAAA
>NW_012099333.1:556058-563786 GCF_000951045.1 Mandrillus leucophaeus | reverse complement strand
AATAAAAAATGATAAAGGGGATATCACCACCGACCCCACAGAAATACAAACTACCATCAGAGAATACTATAAATACCTCTATGCAAATAAACCAGAAAATCTAGAAGAAATGGAGGAATTCCTGGACACATACACCCTCCAAAGACTAAAGACCAGGGAGAAGTTGAATTTCTGAATAGACCAATAACAGGCTCTGAAATTGAGGCAATAATTAATAGCCTAAGAACCAAAAAAACTCCAGGACCAGATGGATTCACAGCCAAATTCCACCAGAGGTACAAAGAGGAGCTGGTAGCATTCCTTCTGAAACTATTCCAATCAATAGAAAAAGAGAGAATCCTCCCTAACTCATTTTATGAGGCCATCATCATCCTGATAACAAAGCCTGGCAGAGACACAACAAAAAAAGAGAATTTTAGACCAATATCCCTGATGAACTTTGATGTGAAAATCCTCAGTAAAATACTGGCAAACTGAATCCAGAAGCACATCAAAAAGCTTATCCACCACAATCAAGTCGGCTTCATCCCTGGGATGCAAGGCTGGTTCAACGTACTCAAATCAATAAATGTAATCCATCACATAAACCCAACCAACGGCAAAAAACACATGATTATCTCAATAGATGCAGAAAAGGCCTTCGACAAAATTCAACTGCCCTTCATGCTAAAAACTCTCAACAATGTATTGATGGAACATATCTCAAAATAATAAGAGCTCTTTATGACAAACCCACAGCCAATATCATACTGAATGGACAAAAACTGGAAGCATTCCCTTTGAAAACTGGCACAAGACAGGGATGCCCTCTCTCACCACTCCTATTCACCATAGTGTTGGAAGTTCTGGCCAGGATAATCAGGCAAGAGAAAGAAATAAAGGGTACTCAATTAGTAAAAGCAGAAATCAAATTGTCCCTGTTTGCAGATGACATGATTGTATATTTAGAAAACCCCATTGTCTCAGCCCAAGATCTTCTTAAGCTGATAAGCAACTTCAGCAAAATCTCAGGATACAAAATCAAGGTGCAAAAATCACAAGCCTTCTTATACACCAATAACAGACAAACAGAGAGCCAAATCACGAGTGAACTCCCATTCACAATTGCTACAAAGGGAATAAAATACCTAAGAATCCAACTTACAAGAGATGTGAAGGACCTCTTCAAAGAGAACTACAAACCACTGCTCAACCAAATAAAAGAGGACACAAGCAAATGGAGGAACATTCCATGCTCATGGATAGGAAGAATCAATATCGTGAAAATGGCCATGCTACCCAAGGTAATTTATAGATTCAATGCCATCCCCATCAAACTACCAATGACTTTCTTCACAAAACTGGAAAATACTACTTTAAAGTTCATACAGAACCAAAAAAGAGCCCCCTTTGCCAAGACAATCCTAAGCCAAAAGAACAAAGCTGAAAGCATCATGCTACCTGACTTCAAATTATACTACAAGGCTATAGTAACCGAAACAGTATAGTACTGGTACCAAAACAGATATATAGACCAAGGGAACAGAACAGAGGCCTCAGAAATAACACCACACATCTACAACCATCTGATCTTTGACAAACCTGACAAAAACAAGAAATGGGGAAAGGATTCCCTATTTAATAAATGGTGTTGGGAAAATTGGCTAGCCATATATAGAAAGCTGAAACCGGATCCCTTCCTTACACTTTATACACAAATTAATTCAAGATAGATTAAAGACTTAAATGTTATACCTGAAACCATAAAAACCCTAGAAGAAAACCTAGGCAATACCATTCAGGACAGAGGCATGGGCAAGGACTTCGAGTTTAAAACGCAAAAAGCAATGGCAACAAAAGCCAAAATTGACAAATGGGATCTAATTAAACTAAAGAGCTTCTGCAGAGCAAAAAATCCTACCATCAGAGTAAACAGGCAATCTACAGAATGGAAGAAAATTTTTGAAATCTACCCATCTGACAAAGGGCTAATATCCAGAATCTACAAAGAACTTAAACAAATTTTCAAGAAAAAAACAACCCCTCAAAAAGTGGGCAAAGGATATGAACAGACACTTCTCAAAAGAGGACATTTATTCACCAATGGACACATGAAAAAATGCTCATCATCACTGGTCATCAGAGAAATGCAAATCAAAACCACAGTGAGATACCATCTCACACCGGTTAGATTGGCAATCATTAAAAAGTCAGGAAACAACAGATGCTGGAGAGGATGTGGAGAAATAGGAACGCTTTTACACAGGTTGTAAATTACTTGGTGGGAGCATAAATTAGTTCAACCATTGTGGAAGACAGTGCAGCGATTCCTCAAGGATCTAGAACTAAAAATACCGTTTGATCCAGCAATCTCATTACTGGGTATATACTTAAAGGGTTATAAATCACGCTACTATAAAGACACATGCACACATATGTTTATTGCTGCACTATTCACAATAGCAAAGACTTGGAACCAACCCAAATGTCCATCAATGATAGACTGTATTAAGAAAATGTGGCACATGTACACCATGGAATACTGTGCAGCCATAAAAAAACATGAGTTCATGTCTTTTGCAGGGACATGGATGAAGCTGGAAACCATCATTCTGAGCAAACTGTCACAAGGACAGAAAATCAAACACCACATGCTCTCACTCGTAGGTGGGAATTGAACAATGAGATCACTTGGACACAGGGTGGGGAACATCACACACCAGGGCCTGTCGTGGAGTGGGGGGCTGGGGGAGGGATAGCGTTAGGAGAAATACCCAATGTAAATGATGAGTTAATGGGTGCAGGAAACCAACATGGCACAAGCATACCTATGAAACAAACCTGCACGTTGTGCACATGTACCCTAGAACTTAAGGTATAATAATAATTGAAAAAAAAAAAAAGAAAAAGAAAAAGCCAACATTTGGTAGGATTTCTTCATCTTTCCCACATGAAGCACTGTCTCAAATATATGTTGTTATATAGCAGAAAGCATAGTAGGCTAGAAATAACTACATATATTCAAAGTCTTTCTTTGTGGGGGCATTGTCCAACTTGTATGGCCCCTGGAGCCCTGCACCCAGGGTGGGATTGTCCCAGCCTATTCCCCTATCTAGTGTACTATGATGGCAGTGTATTCTGTGTACTTGTGTACTATTATGGCGGTCAATTTTTTTAAAGTTTTGTTTATATGGATTTAGGGGTGCATGTGTTACATGCATGTATTGCGTAGTGGTGAAGTCTGGGCTTTTAGTGTACCCATCATACGCATAGTATACATTGTATCCCCTAGATAATATTTCATCTCTCCTTGCTCCACCCTCCCAACTTTTGGAGTCTCCAATGTCTATTATCCGTTTCTACATGTCCCTATATACCCACTGTTAAACCCCCACTTATAAGTGAGAACATGTGATTTTTGACTTTCTGTTTGTGAGTCATTTTACTAAGAATAATGATCTCCAGTTCCATCCATGCCACCTCAATTTTTATCTGTGTCAGTAATATACTTTATTATTGTTCATTTATGTTACAGGGTCTGTTAGGTCCCTTGAATAACATGATAGATATTGATATATCCTCTTCTCTTGGGAAAGTAGATTTACGTAGTATTTGAGGAATGCAACTCCCTCATTTTTGCAGGAAGAAAAGTTCTCTGTGAGCCTTTTAGATGACTATCTCTGAAGAGTCACAGAGAGCATTGTATATACATGTGGGTATATACAATGTATTTAGTGAGAAATACAGCTTCTCACTAAATCATCTGTGATTTCTTTGCCTCCCTGGAGTTAGTGTTGGTACAATACAGTAAAATAAAGTAATTCTATACTGAAGTACAGCATGAGCCAAAATATAAGTTCTCTGTCCTTATAAACTCAGGAGTGCAGGTTTCATCAGAGTTTAGGGAGCATAGGATGAATATCCAATACCAGCCTAGCTTACAATAGTTATTCCTGGAAAATGCTAGAGATCTATAACTCCACATTTTCAGGATCCTGATGCTTTTATGCAATTTTAGGGCCCAGAGTCCTAATGATATATGCCCATTAAGGGAATAATTCCTCAATGCTTCTGACCTCATTCCTTTTGTAAAATAATACATCTTGGGGTCTTTTTCTTCAAGATTTCCCTTTTTCATGGCTTAGGACAACAATAGGTTGATGATATCTCACATTTTCAGAAAACATAATTGCTTTAACCAAGATGACATTAGAAGGCTCTACTGATGAGGTATCAGGTATATGGAAAGCCAAAATGAGAGATTTTTTTTATTTGATGGGAGACAGTTAGTGCCCTTGAAATTATAACTCATAAGTCAACTATTAATATGCCAGCCTTGCCAGAACATTAGATAGTGCAAAAACATACAAATCAACAAAGAAATGTAACCTCTAACCTCAAGCCCTTTGATAATATGTTAAAATTACATGGATTGTCTGGAATTATGTACCTACATATTCTATTAAAGACATATTATACTACCTACTGGAAAAAGACTTAATCTTTAGTGTGCTGGGCCCTATGCAAAATGCTTATTTTGTAGAACAACGACAACAAAACACCCCTTCCCACACATACAATACAAATACAAAATACATTTTACACATAGTCGGTTAATGTTACATGGAGGGCATGTAGCTGGATCAGAGTAAGAAAGCTTATGTCACTTTTTGCTAGGCAATCACTGATGATTTCTTGCTTCATTCAGTCTTCTGTAGGTTTATGATCATCTCTGGCCAAGAGTATGAGATCATGTAGAAGAAAATGTGTGTCCACTGCTGTAGGTTGGTGGGTGTGGCTGGTGGGGATATCTTATAAGCTGGGCCAATAATCCAAAGAAGTCCATCAGAGAGGATTGAATGAGATAAGATATCGAAAGCTTGTAAAGCTTTTAGTGTGATGTCCGGAACATGAGTACTTGATAAATATACAAATTCTAGATTTTAAAATATGTTTCTCACAACATGCAGCTTATGAACTAGGACTTGAAGGATGGCAAAATTTCAATAAGCCTGCCCTGCTGTATTTGCATATAACAGGCACTCACTAAATGATTCCTATAGAAATCCATACTAGTTAGGGCACCACTAGTCTCTGTCATAAACTCACTCAAATCTTTCGGAGATTTTTTTCAGTAAAAGCTTACTTTCTTGCACACATAATAATCCAGTGCAGATGTTCCTGGTGGGTGGGTTTCCTCCATGTGGTGATTAGGGGACCCAGTATCTTACTATCTTGTTGACCATGCTATTTCTTGGGGCCTTAGAGTCCTCTTCATTCATTGGACAATGGGAAGAGTGAAGGAAAAGAAGCCATATTTACTCTTAACAATGTGGAAGTGAAAAGCAACATTTCTGACAAAATTACATTATCAAGAACTTGTTGCATGGCTCCTTCATATACAAGAAATCTGAGAAAAATTCTGCCTGGCTGGACAACTGATTCTCAAAACTACTCACACTATGGAAAGGGATGCAGAAATTTTTGGTAAATCACTAGCCATTTCTTCCATAGAATTATTAAAGCTTCCAGAATATAAAATAATAAATCTAAACAAATAGAAATGGTCTATATTCACTCACACATTTGAGTCTCATTAAAGAGTTGTGCAACTGTTTTCAGTTCTCTGACTTGGAGTTTAAGTGCTGCATGGACTGGCTCTTAGGGGGCATAATTTCACGAACCACCACCTACTTTAGTTGGACTAGTCATTAAGGTATTTTAAGGATCTATGTTGTTCTTTGATGTTTTGCTGAATCCTTTTTTATGTTCTGAAGCCTGGTGGTAAGCTGAAGGCTACTACACATATAGACTTAGGGATTGACAGGGGAGAAGCAGCAAATAATTTATTTATGTTAAAGTTCAGCTTTGGTCATCTCTGTCATTAGATCAGATACCCCAAAACTCATCTTTACCTCTATTTCCTCTAGGCTAGATTACTACAAATCCGTGTTTGCTGGCTGCTGAATAAATTGCTCTCTGAACTTGATTTTTTTTTTTCTGTGTTCATCTGCTATTCTATCTTTTCGTGAAAGGGGCTATATTTTGTAACCATTGTTCCATAACATCATTATTGCTATATGACACATTCTGAATAAATATCATAGTTTGAAGTTTTTATTATCAGAGTAAAATATATGATCATTAGAATAAAGAGAATATTTTAGCAAAAATGGCATTAAAATGAATTTTAGACCTCATGTTTCATTTTTCCTTTAATGAATAACCAAAGCTGAGTTATTTCCTGGGTTTCATAAGCACACTAGTTTGAAACCTTTCTTCATTCCATACATAGATGTTCTACTAAATATGATGATTTCTTATTAATTCTTGAGAAAGATAAGCCTGTAGTGTAAAAATAAGATATTTTAAACATCTGTTTTAATTTATGTGTGACAAGGAATTACGGTGTTAAGTCATTACCTACACTTACTCTCAAATTGTTATTTTTAAATACTTTTCTTTTTGTGCCCCTCAATTGTGAGGATTTTTTCCCACATCACATCCTCTGCCCTCTGCAGGATGTGATGAAGCGCCCATATACATTTATACATTCATGATAGAAACTCTCTCACTTACTATTTTTTGCTCTGAGTTGTCATTCCAAAATTGATCCCCTAATTGAAGACACATGAGTGTGTGTGTTTCTGTGAGAGAAGATAGTTCATCAGTAATAGTCTGCCTTCTAGAATTAAAATTCCCCTTATAGACTTCAATTGGATAACAAGGCAGGGACATGGAAGAGGTGTTGATTTTTGTCAGTTTTAAAATAGAATTCAAATTTGTCAAAGTTATACAATCATGTAACCTAAGGTGTTTTAATTGCTGCTTCTAGATTTTCTGGTGATCTATGTCACCTCCATTTTCCAAATTGTAGGGATATAAATCTTCCCATATACATCCAGACTTGAAGGTGATTGAGTTGGTTTGGGTTATGGATTGACAATGAGTATGGGTAAGGTCTTGAGTTTACCTAAGACAGAGGAATTGAACATATAAAATGTTACAGTTATGCAGGAAGTATTTGGGCAGAAGAGAAGAAAATTATATAATTCAGTATGCTCGGGTAGATAGTGAGGGTTCATTTGAGAATTAAGCCCAAGGTCTACTAGGCATATCCATGTGGACAGAGCTTCCATTTAGTTATCGTATTACTCATGCTTAAATATAAACGGCCATCACTTCATATTTATTAATATGGCTTCTTCTTTACTTTTGCCATCTATTTTGCTACCATTCCATTGGCAGCCAGCTGACACCAGAGCCTGAAAACCCTATCTGTACCTCAGTCAGGCTCCCTGAGAAACAGAGCTGAACAGGGGAAAAGTGAAGAGTAAGTTGGAGGAAAAATAAGCATTAGATCGGCATTTATAATTTATAAAATAAAAAAAGATGAAATGCTATTTTTTTGTATATGTTTATTGTATCCAAGGCAAATCCACCATTATGAGATGTTGACATAATTAACATTTTGCCTCCACTTAAAAATTTTGCGAGTCTATATTAAGGGTATGGCACATATTAGTGGCTCAATAAGCATTTCATACTATACTGCACAAATAGTTATAAAATGTATTCGATTTCTAATTTAAATTATTTTGGCTTCAAAATATCTACTACTCCTATTCCCTTTTTAAGCTCCATGTGAACAGAATCTAGTAAAATAATTCATAACAGTAATTTTTTATTTTTTTCCAGTTTAGGCAGCATTGGCCTTAGTGTCTTCACTTGTCCTTTTTTCTTCCTTTT
>NW_012099333.1:549995-555327 GCF_000951045.1 Mandrillus leucophaeus | reverse complement strand
TAGTTTTCACGGGGCTGACTCTCAGTGGTGCTATTTAAAGCTGCAATACAGTATAACCAGATAAATTAGAGTGGAGAAAAAGCCACTGTCACGAATTTCGTCATGATTATAACCCCTCATTAATGTAAGACTGTTCAACTTTGCTTGTTGGTGCCATCGCAAATTTTTTAAAATATAAATAAAACAATAAGTTATACTACTCATCAAGTCAATGAATCATTAATATCAGAAGCCACTAAGTGAATTATCATAATCATACATATGCTTACAGAAAATTTATAGAGAATATTTAATTGACTAACACAAAATTATTCAGAAATTAATTTTGTAAGTTTCTCCTTTTAGTGGTGAAATGTCAGGTGTGTTTTTCCAGGTGATGGTGGCAGAAATTATAATGTAATCTCTGAGAATAGAATGGGTTTTGAGCTCTTTTCCTTCTCGGAAATGTATGGCTGCATCATACCCTCTCTCCCTTTCTCAAGTAAGTGTGAACTCTTGTCAACCCTTGTTAGTTCCTCACTTTATCTTGTGCTAACCCCACCCAGTAGCGCAGGTTACCAAGCAACCACTAGCTGTCTCTGAGAGTGTCTGTGGCAATGGTACCTCCTGATAACTTCTGTCACAATGTCTCCTGTTAAGTTGTCAGGATCGGGGCACCAAGGTGGTTGCCATAGTCACTCTTAGTAGTGGCCTGTGGTTGCTGGACTGAGAGCAGAGTGCTGAGCTCCTAAGATAATTAATGACCTAGGCCACTGTAGCTGTCATTTTTTTTAAAGCTAAACAACGCTTTGATGAGTATACAGAGATTTACACCATGAAAATGTTTCTGATAATTAGGGTAATATTAACAAATATTCGAATGAGGTAAAATGTTATTCTTTCTATGATGTAACATTTGCAAGTATGGCATATGAAGTTTAGTTACCAGTAATGTGTGTCTCAACGTGAGTCACGTTTGGCAAGCATTATTGGTGTTTTACATATATTAGAAAGCAACTCTTTAAATTGTTTTTATATGGTGAATAGCTATGTCTTCATCTAGTAAGGTTTATAAATATGCACATATATATGGTTACTAGTTTAATGCTTAATTGGAGTAAGTGTTGCTAATACTAATAATAGCAAGAGTAGTTACTATTTGTCACTTGTTTATTACGTGTCAGAACTGTGCTAAGGGTTTTACTTATATTACTCATATATTCTTCACAAAGTCTTCTTGAATTAGATGAGATTCACTTCCTTCCTTTAAATATGAGGAAGTCAAAACAAGGAGAAGAAAAGTGAATTAATTAAACAGAGAAAGCTAAGAAGAGCAAGGCTGGGATTTAAAAAAAAATTTTAAATTTATGCATAATAATTGCACTTATTTATGGAGTACAGTGTAATATTCTGGAACCTGGAAATAATATGTAATAATCACATCAGGGTAATTAGCACATCTATCTCTCCTCAAACATTTACCATTTTTTTTGTGTTGGGAACATTGAAAATCCTCATTTCTAGCTATTTGAAAATATGCAATAAATTATTGGCATCTATAGTCACCCCATAGCAGTATTATTCACAGTAGCCAAGGTATGGAATCAACCTAAGTGTCCATCAATGGATGAATGTATAAAGAAAATGTAGTACGTATACACAATGGAGTACTATTCAGTCATAAAAAAGGATGAAATTCTGTCATTTGTAGCATGAATGGAACTTCAGGACATTATGTTAAGTGAAATAAATCAGGCACAGAAATACAAATATTGAATGTGCTGACTCATGCGTCAATGCTAAAAGAGCTGGAATTTTAAAGCCCCATCTGCCTGAGTTCAGAGGACTTAAACAAATACAATTTTGAAGAAAAGAACTATAGGAAAGAGAAGTCTGGGGTGGATAAACAGTGCTCCAAGTGAGAAATTATTTGCTGTAAAATCTCTTCTTTGCTGCACTGGTTCTTAAAGTTGATAAGAATTAATCTGATGAGGAGTTTACTGCATGCATAATATAATTAGAGGAATTCACAAAAAGAGAACACCCAGCCCTGAAATTTAAAAACTATTTTCCTTGGCCTCAGCGTGATTTGAGGATCATCTATTTGAGTGATCGTATTGTGGTTCTAAGAAGTAACTGGATCCATAGTGACCAAGAACGAATATTTCTGATGATAAATAAGAGGAAGGAGAGTTCCCAAGCTTAGTGCACCAGGAGATGGGAACTGGGAGAAATGTTAAATGGGGTGGGGGAAATATCATGGATTATAAATCCACAGGAAAGATAAATTTTAAAGGTAGATGTAAGATGTTAAATATAAATTATTTGCTTCATAATTGCCTCATAATATTGCAAAGGAATTGGCTCTCAGTTGATGCTTAGAGAAGAAGAATAAATTTCTTTCTCATTCTTATTAAGATTTTATTGACATATAGATTAGCTCACTTATTTTATATGTAATTCTGACAAATGAACATAGTAGTATAATCACCACACATAACTCCCCTTCCCTCCCTCCCTTCCTCCCTTCCTTCCCTCCCTCTTTCCTCCCTTCCATCTTTATTTTCTTCTTTCTTTCTTTGTGCAAATTTCAAGTACACAGTATAGTATTGCTAACTATACTCACATTTTTTATACATTAGACCTTGGGAACTTATTAATCTTGCGTAACTTACATTTTGTACAATTTTGTTTTGATTTTTCAAAAGTGTTTGGCTCTCCTAGTCTCTGCACTTTTCTATACAATGTTAGAATCAGCTGATTGATTTTGACAAAAATATTACACTGAGATTTTAGAATGAAGTTTTATTTCACCAATAGATCATTTTGGAAATGATTGACATCTTTAAAATATTGAATTGTTCATTCTATGATGTGCTAGATCTCTTTACTATTTTGGTTTTCTTAGGTTCCTTTTATCAGTGTTCTTTTAGTTTTAGCATAACAATAGTGCACTCGTATTGCACAATTTACATTTAACTATTTTATATTTTTGAATATGAAATAGTTATTTTAACTATTTCATTTCTTCATGTTTTTGAATATGAAACAGCTATTGTAATGGAATAAAACTAAAAAACCTGCTTCCAATTTTTCATTGCTAATGAATAGAAATAGGATTATCTATTTATGTATTTTGACAAATAATTAGTAATTATATGTATTTATGATATATAATACAATGTTTTGATATATGTATACATTGTAAGATGGTTAAATCAATGCTAATTTACGTATGTATTACCTCACATACTTATCAATCTTTTTTTGTGGTGAAAACATTTAAAATCTAATCTTGGCAATTCTCAAGTATACAGGACTATAGGTGATTGATTTTTTTTTATATTGATGTATCCTGTGACTTTGTTAAACTTATAAGTTCTAATAGATTTGTGGATTCATTCTGATTATCTATGTGGAAAAATATGTTGTCTGAGAATAGTTTCATTTCTTTTTTTAATCTCTATGGATTTTATTTCTTTTTATTGCCTTGTTGCATTCACTAAGATATCAAGTATGATGACAAATACAGGTGGTGAGAGTGGATGTCCTTAATTTGTACCTAACCTTAGGGGAAAAACATTCAGTCTTTCAACATTAAGTATGTTGTTAGCTGTAGAAACTTTGCAAATGTATTTTATCAGGTTGATGAAATTCCCTTCTGTTCCTACTTTGCTGAGAGTTTTATTTATTTATTTATTTATTTATTTTTAATCAGAAAATGAGTGTTAGATGTTGTCATATGTTTTTGTCTGCATTTATTGAGGGGACCATAGCATTTTTAATCATAAGTCTTATATTAGGTAAATTACATTGATAGATGTTTTTTAAAAAATGTTGAATGAATCTTGCGTTTTCAGGACAATACCCACTTAAAGGGGATATATTTTCTTTTTACTGTGTTGAATTTAGTTTTCTAGTATTTAGTTAAAAGTTTTGTATTTGTAGTCATTAGGAATATTGGTCTGTAGTTTTCTTTTCTTATGCATTTTTTTTCTGGTTTGGTATAGGGCAATAACCTTGTCTTAAAATGAGTTGCAGTTTCCCCCCTCACTTGTATTCTGAAAGACCTTTTTGAAACATAGTATTATTTCTTTCTCCAACATGTAACAGAATATGTCAATAAAACTATCTGAGCCTGGAGCTTTCTCTTTTGGAAGGTTTTAAACTATAAATTATCTTTCTTTATTAGATATAACAATATCCAGGTTATTTAATCTTCTGTAATTTTCTTACCTTTAGAGGAATTTATGTAACTCATCTATTTTGTCAAATTTATGGATATACAATTGTTTCCAATATTCACTTTGTGGTAGGCATAATTCCTAACACAGAATAGCCCCCAGTGACACTTGGCATATATAATTTTCTCTTCTGTGAATATGATGGGTCATTATTTCCATGATCATGTTACATTTCATAGCAAAGGGATTTTGCAGATGTAATTAAGGTTACTAATCAGTTGATCTTAAGGTTACTAATCAGTTGATCTGAGTAGGACAGTCCTAAGTAATGCACCTTTTAAAAGCAAAAGTTTTTCACTGACTGACAGCAAAAAATGAATTCACAGATATTTGAAACATCAGAATGGCTTTATGAAGCATTGCTGGTTTAAAGATGAAGACTTCTGTAAGAAGAAATGTGGGTAGACTTTAGTAGCAGAGAGAAACTCCCACAACAGCCTGCAAGGAAATAGGGACCTGAGTCCTACAATGTTAAGGAAATAAATTTTTCCAACAACTTTAGTGAGTTGGAAATGAATTTTTCTCTAGAACCTCTAGTCAAAAGCCCAGCTTAGCCAACGCCTTGGTTTTACTCTTATACAACTCTAAGGAGAAATCAGTTAAGCCCATCTCAACTCTATGGGTCTACAGAGTCATCCCCATAAGTCTACAGGACTTCAGACCTATACAATTGTGAAATAATAAGTGGGTGTTGTTTTAAGTCATTACATTTGTGTGATTTGTTACACAAGGTATTGAAAACTAAAACACCTTTATTATTCATTTAATGACTATAGGGTCTTTAGTGACTTCCCTTCTTTCATTTCTGATTTTAGTAATTTGCTTCTCCACTTTGTTCTTTACAAATCAGGCTGGAGGTTTATTAATTTTATAGATCTTTTAAAAGGTCTAACCTTTAGTTTCATTGATTTTCTTTGTTATTTAGTTTTCGAGTTTAAAACATTGCTATTATTTCTCTTCTTTTTGTTTGCTTTCTATTTCATTTGCTCTTCTTTTTTTCTAGTTTATTAAAGTAAAAGCTTATGTTATTGATTTGAGACCTTTCTTGTTTTTAATATTAGCATGTTCTCTAAGTGCTGCTTTAATGCATCCTACACATGTTTGACATG
>NW_012099333.1:543189-548875 GCF_000951045.1 Mandrillus leucophaeus | reverse complement strand
TCTTTCAACATTAAGTATGTTGTTAGCTGTAGAAACTTTGCAAATGTATTTTATCAGGTTGATGAAATTCCCTTCTGTTCCTACTTTGCTGAGAGTTTTATTTATTTATTTATTTATTTATTTTTAATCAGAAAATGAGTGTTAGATGTTGTCATATGTTTTTGTCTGCATTTATTGAGGGGACCATAGCATTTTTAATCATAAGTCTTATATTAGGTAAATTACATTGATAGATGTTTTTTAAAAAATGTTGAATGAATCTTGCGTTTTCAGGACAATACCCACTTAAAGGGGATATATTTTCTTTTTACTGTGTTGAATTTAGTTTTCTAGTATTTAGTTAAAAGTTTTGTATTTGTAGTCATTAGGAATATTGGTCTGTAGTTTTCTTTTCTTATGCATTTTTTTTCTGGTTTGGTATAGGGCAATAACCTTGTCTTAAAATGAGTTGCAGTTTCCCCCCTCACTTGTATTCTGAAAGACCTTTTTGAAACATAGTATTATTTCTTTCTCCAACATGTAACAGAATATGTCAATAAAACTATCTGAGCCTGGAGCTTTCTCTTTTGGAAGGTTTTAAACTATAAATTATCTTTCTTTATTAGATATAACAATATCCAGGTTATTTAATCTTCTGTAATTTTCTTACCTTTAGAGGAATTTATGTAACTCATCTATTTTGTCAAATTTATGGATATACAATTGTTTCCAATATTCACTTTGTGGTAGGCATAATTCCTAACACAGAATAGCCCCCAGTGACACTTGGCATATATAATTTTCTCTTCTGTGAATATGATGGGTCATTATTTCCATGATCATGTTACATTTCATAGCAAAGGGATTTTGCAGATGTAATTAAGGTTACTAATCAGTTGATCTTAAGGTTACTAATCAGTTGATCTGAGTAGGACAGTCCTAAGTAATGCACCTTTTAAAAGCAAAAGTTTTTCACTGACTGACAGCAAAAAATGAATTCACAGATATTTGAAACATCAGAATGGCTTTATGAAGCATTGCTGGTTTAAAGATGAAGACTTCTGTAAGAAGAAATGTGGGTAGACTTTAGTAGCAGAGAGAAACTCCCACAACAGCCTGCAAGGAAATAGGGACCTGAGTCCTACAATGTTAAGGAAATAAATTTTTCCAACAACTTTAGTGAGTTGGAAATGAATTTTTCTCTAGAACCTCTAGTCAAAAGCCCAGCTTAGCCAACGCCTTGGTTTTACTCTTATACAACTCTAAGGAGAAATCAGTTAAGCCCATCTCAACTCTATGGGTCTACAGAGTCATCCCCATAAGTCTACAGGACTTCAGACCTATACAATTGTGAAATAATAAGTGGGTGTTGTTTTAAGTCATTACATTTGTGTGATTTGTTACACAAGGTATTGAAAACTAAAACACCTTTATTATTCATTTAATGACTATAGGGTCTTTAGTGACTTCCCTTCTTTCATTTCTGATTTTAGTAATTTGCTTCTCCACTTTGTTCTTTACAAATCAGGCTGGAGGTTTATTAATTTTATAGATCTTTTAAAAGGTCTAACCTTTAGTTTCATTGATTTTCTTTGTTATTTAGTTTTCGAGTTTAAAACATTGCTATTATTTCTCTTCTTTTTGTTTGCTTTCTATTTCATTTGCTCTTCTTTTTTTCTAGTTTATTAAAGTAAAAGCTTATGTTATTGATTTGAGACCTTTCTTGTTTTTAATATTAGCATGTTCTCTAAGTGCTGCTTTAATGCATCCTACACATGTTTGACATGTTGTGTTTTTGTTTTTATTAATTCACAATACATTCTAACTTATTTTGTGTCTCCTCCTTTAGCTTATAAAACATTTAAAATGTGTTGTGTAATTTCCAAATATACAGAGATTTTCTCATTGTATTTCTGTTTTTGATTACTCTTAATTCTGTCATGGTTAGAAAATATGCTTTACATGACTTCAATATTTCTTAAATTTGTTGGAGTTAACTTCACAGCTCAGAATACTCTTGATCTGGATAAATGTTCCTTGTGTTCTTAACAGGAATGTGTATTCTACTATGATTAGGTGGAGTATTCTACAGATGCCAATTAGGCCAAGTTACTTCATAGGGATATTCAAGGCCTCTATATCTGCATTGATTTTCTATCCACTTTTTCTATTGATTACAGGAAGGGGAATGTTAAAGTGTCTGTGTACTTCATAGGCAAATTGCAAGTTTATCTATTTCTCTCATCAGTTTTGTCAGTTTTTTTTTTACTTTATATAGTTTGAAGCTGCGTCAGTAGACACCATTAGGGTTTTTATGTCTTTCTTGGTGAATTTACTCCTTTATTTATTCTTTGTTCTAAATTTCTTTTTGTCTGAGATAAATGTATCCACCTTAGCTTAATTTTCCTTAATTTTTCCACAGTATATCTTTTTCTATGATAATACTTTTAACCTAATCATCCCTTTGTTTAATATGTTTCTTGTAATAATGATGGGTCCACGCTATTTCACCCAAAATAACGATTTATTTTACTTGATGGGTTCAGACTGTTTACATTCAATGTAATTATGGATATGATTGCATTATTGGATATTGCTGATGGTCTTCCTTTGTTTCTTCTTTGCTTCTTTATTCCTACTCTTTTTGGCTTTATTTTCTATTAAGTATTTTTTATGATTCTGCTTTACCTCCATTCTCAGGTTATTATTTTATAGCTCATTGTTTTACAAGTTTTCTTGTGGCTTTCATATGGTTTACAATCTCTCTCTTTAATTCATTATAGCTAATACAATAATTGTACCATTGCAACCTTCAAATAATATCATTCTGCTTCACGTGTAGAGAAAAATAGAATTTATTTTTTCTTCCTTTCAGCATTTTCTTTCTTTCTTTGTCATTATCTTCTGGCTTACATAGATTTTGACAAAAAGCTTGCTATAATTTCTTTATCTTTAGTCTCTTGAATAAAATGTGCTTTTTTCCTTTGGTGCCTTCAAAATTATCCCTTTATCTTTTTTTTTTTTAAACAGTTTGATTACGACACGTGTGTGTGCGTGTGTGTGTGTGTATTTACGCTGCTTAGTGTTCTCTGAGCTTCTTCATTCTGTTGTTGTTTGTTGTTTTAGAAGTTTCTCAGCCATTATTTTTTCAAATATTTTTTCAGTCTCATTCTCTCTTTGAGTTCTGAAATTCTACTTATTACACCTAGGGTAGAATGTTTAATATTTTCCCACAGCCTTTGCATAGTCTGTTCTGCTTTTTTTTTTTTTCTTTTTCTTTTTGTGTTTAGGTTTGAGCAAATTTCATTGACCTCTTTTTGGTTCTTCTGTTGGTTGTGTTTAGTCTACCATAGAGTCGTCAAAGTTAGTCTTTATCTCTCCTCCCAGGTTTTTCATTTCTAGCATTTCCATTTTATGATGTCTTATAATTACCATTTCTTTGCTGAAATTCTCCGTATGTTCCTTTACAGTATCTACCTTTTTCACTACAAATGTTATTAATCATAATTATTTTTTAAATTTCTGATAGTCCAACATCTGGTTTATATCTAGTTGTATTAACTTCTTGGTTCTTAGAAGTATGTTGTTTCCTTTTTTGTCTTTTTGATGTCTTGTGATGTTTGATTGAAAGCTCAACATCTTATGTGGGAGATATAAGTAGATCTTATGCCTGCCCATAAACATGCATTTTCTTTTGCTAGGACTTTAATGTGAAGGAGGTTGAAATAATCTAGTCAGGAGTTCATAGACTTGGCTTTTATTAGTTGCATGATTGCCCTCATTGCACCACAAGCTTTCAATTACTCTAGCATTAACTTGTCTTTATGGTCATTGCCAGAATATTTTTCTCAATGTCTGTTCCACCTTTAACTTTAGATATTGTTTCCTCTTTGTATCTGTGAGTAAAAACAGATCTCTTTCCACACTCTTGTACCTTTTTTAACAGTCAACTACTCTCACTTGTTATTTGGTATTTGTTAACCTTATGCTAGTGGGTGAAGGAATACTCTCTGCTCTGGTTTAACCTCAGTCTCAGGCATGAGATGTGTCTTTAGGTCTTGGGTGTAAGACCTTTCAGTTTTCCCGCCCCCTCTCAGTGTTAGAAAACTCTAAGAGACTGGATCTAGAATGTTTTACAACCAGTCATCAAGGGTAGAGAACTTTTTTTTTTTCTATTCTCTTTTTATAGACACAATGAATCCTCACCCTTGGCCTAATTGCAATAGCCCAATGAGGCTATTCTTTCTTATGTTTCCTTATATTTATGGTTAGTTGGTTGTTGGGATCCAGGAAAGTCGTGATTTTGCAGATTATCAAAGATTTTGTGTAAAGATAGGAATGGTACTCTTTCTTTCTTTTTATATCCTAAGAAGAACTCAGAAAAATTATTTTAAAAATAATTGTATTGAGGAATAATTGATATCTTAAGTGTCATACATGTAAATTATACAAGTAAATAAATTTTGACGTATGTATGCGTCCATGAAGCCATCACCATAATCAAGATAATGCCCCATACATTGCTCCCCAAAGTTTCTTTATGGTCTCTTTGTAATCTCTACCTCCTGTAACTCTTCTACTCTTGTCCCCAGATAACTACTGCTCTAATGTCTGTCATAGATTAGTTAACATTTTCTAGAAATTTATATAACTGAATCATACAATATATATTTTTTCTTCCACTTCTTTCACTCAGTGTAATTATTATGAGAGTTATCTATATCTATCTATCTGTCTGTCTATCTATCTATCTATCCATCCATCTATCTATCTATCTGTGGTTTACTAATTTTTGTTGTGAAATGGTATTTAATTATGTGGGTATGTCAGTTTGTTTATCCATTCACCTATTGATAGGCACTTAGATTTTGTTTGAAAAGTGCAAATAAAGGAGCTAGCAGCAGTTATGAACAGTCTTATATGGCTATAGGCTCTCATTCCTTTTGGGCAAATAGATAAATGAGAATAGCTGAATTATGTGTTAAGTATATGCTGACATTTTAAATAATTGGCCAGTTTTCCAAATTGTGCCATTTTACATTGCCATCAGCCATATACAAGAGTTAAAGTTTCTCCACATCTTTGCTAAAACTTGAGAAGTTTTTTGTTAAATTTAAACTTTTTTACTACATGTGTAGTAAATCTCACTAAGGTTTTGATGTGCCTTTCTTTAATGAACAATTATGTTGAATATTTTTGTGTGCTTATTTGTCATTTTCTTTTTCTTTTTATTTCATTAGTTTTGGGGAAACAGGTGGTGTTTGGTTGCATGAAAAAGTTCTTTAGTGGTGACTTCTGAGATTTTGGTACATTCATCACCCAAACAGTGTACGATGTTCCCAATGTATGGTCTTCTTTTCCTCATTCCCCTCCCACCATTTCCCAAGTCCTCAAAGCCTATGGTATTATTCTTATGCCTTTGCATATTCATGCTTAGTTCCCGCTTATAAGTGAAAAAATACAGTGTTTGGTTTTCCATTCCCAAATTACTTTACTTAGAACAATGGTCTCCAACTTCATCCTGATTACTGCAAATGCCATTATTTCATTCTTTTTTATGGCTGAGTAGTATTCCATTATGTATATGTATAGTATATGTATATGTATATGTATATGTATATCTGTAAATCCACTTGTTGCTTGATAGACATTTGGGCTGGGCCCATATTTTTGCAACTGTCAATTACACTGCTATAAATATGCATGT
>NW_012099333.1:538084-542609 GCF_000951045.1 Mandrillus leucophaeus | reverse complement strand
TAGCATTAACTTGTCTTTATGGTCATTGCCAGAATATTTTTCTCAATGTCTGTTCCACCTTTAACTTTAGATATTGTTTCCTCTTTGTATCTGTGAGTAAAAACAGATCTCTTTCCACACTCTTGTACCTTTTTTAACAGTCAACTACTCTCACTTGTTATTTGGTATTTGTTAACCTTATGCTAGTGGGTGAAGGAATACTCTCTTCTCTGGTTTAACCTCAGTCTCAGGCATGAGATGTGTCTTTAGGTCTTGGGTGTAAGACCTTTCAGTTTTCCCGCCCCCTCTCAGTGTTAGAAAACTCTAAGAGACTGGATCTAGAATGTTTTACAACCAGTCATCAAGGGTAGAGAATTTTTTTTTTTTCTATTCTCTTTTTATAGACACAATGAATCCTCACCCTTGGCCTAATTGCAATAGCCCAGTGAGGCTATTCTTTCTTATGTTTCCTTATATTTATGGTTAGTTGGTTGTTGGGATCCAGGAAAGTCGTGATTTTGCAGATTATCAAAGATTTTGTGTAAAGATAGGAATGGTACTCTTTCTTTCTTTTTATATCCTAAGAAGAACTCAGAAAAATTATTTTAAAAATAATTGTATTGAGGAATAATTGATATCTTAAGTGTCATACATGTAAATTATACAAGTAAATAAATTTTGACGTATGTATGCGTCCATGAAGCCATCACCATAATCAAGATAATGCCCCATACATTGCTCCCCAAAGTTTCTTTATGGTCTCTTTGTAATCTCTACCTCCTGTAACTCTTCTACTCTTGTCCCCAGATAACTACTGCTCTAATGTCTGTCATAGATTAGTTAACATTTTCTAGAAATTTATATAACTGAATCATACAATATATATTTTTTCTTCCACTTCTTTCACTCAGTGTAATTATTATGAGAGTTATCTATATCTATCTATCTGTCTGTCTATCTATCTATCTATCCATCCATCTATCTATCTATCTGTGGTTTACTAATTTTTGTTGTGAAATGGTATTTAATTATGTGGGTATGTCAGTTTGTTTATCCATTCACCTATTGATAGGCACTTAGATTTTGTTTGAAAAGTGCAAATAAAGGAGCTAGCAGCAGTTATGAACAGTCTTATATGGCTATAGGCTCTCATTCCTTTTGGGCAAATAGATAAATGAGAATAGCTGAATTATGTGTTAAGTATATGCTGACATTTTAAATAATTGGCCAGTTTTCCAAATTGTGCCATTTTACA
The DNA here is from genome assembly GCF_000951045.1 of Mandrillus leucophaeus. Taxonomy (NCBI): domain Eukaryota; kingdom Metazoa; phylum Chordata; class Mammalia; order Primates; family Cercopithecidae; genus Mandrillus; species Mandrillus leucophaeus. Next base: position 541,375 of record NW_012099333.1, on the reverse strand, counting down.
TTGCCATCAGCCATATACAAGAGTTAAAGTTTCTCCACATCTTTGCTAAAACTTGAGAAGTTTTTTGTTAAATTTAAACTTTTTTACTACATGTGTAGTAAATCTCACTAAGGTTTTGATGTGCCTTTCTTTAATGAACAATTATGTTGAATATTTTTGTGTGCTTATTTGTCATTTTCTTTTTCTTTTTATTTCATTAGTTTTGGGGAAACAGGTGGTGTTTGGTTGCATGAAAAAGTTCTTTAGTGGTGACTTCTGAGATTTTGGTACATTCATCACCCAAACAGTGTACGATGTTCCCAATGTATGGTCTTCTTTTCCTCATTCCCCTCCCACCATTTCCCAAGTCCTCAAAGCCTATGGTATTATTCTTATGCCTTTGCATATTCATGCTTAGTTCCCGCTTATAAGTGAAAAAATACAGTGTTTGGTTTTCCATTCCCAAATTACTTTACTTAGAACAATGGTCTCCAACTTCATCCTGATTACTGCAAATGCCATTATTTCATTCTTTTTTATGGCTGAGTAGTATTCCATTATGTATATGTATAGTATATGTATATGTATATGTATATGTATATCTGTAAATCCACTTGTTGCTTGATAGACATTTGGGCTGGGCCCATATTTTTGCAACTGTCAATTACACTGCTATAAATATGCATGTTCAAGTGTCTTTTTTATATAATGACTTCTTTTCCTCTGGGTAGATACCTAGTAGTGGGATTGCTGGATCAAATGGTAGTTCTACTCTTAGTTCTTTAAGGAATCTCTATACTGTTTTCCATAGTGATTGTACTAGTTTACATTCCCACCAGCAGTGTAGAAGTGTTCCCTTTTCACAACATCCTTGCCAAAATCTGTTACTTTTTGATTTTTTAATAATGGCCATTCTTGCAGGAGTAAGGTGGTATCTCGTTGTGGTTTTGATTTGCATTTCCTTGATAATTAGTGATGTTAAGCATTTTGTCATATGTTTGTTGGCCATTAGTATATCTTCTTTTGAGAATTGTCTATTCATGTCCTTTGCCCACTCTTTGATGGGATTATTTATTATTTAATTTTCTTCTGGCTGATTTGTTTGAATTCTTTGTAGACTTTGGATAATAGCCCTTTGTCAGATGACTAGTTTGTGAATATTTTCTCCCACTCTGTAGGTTGGCTGTTTACACTGCTGATTATTTCTTTTGCTGATTATTTCACTGCTTATTATTTCTCTCATATATCTTCTGTTGAGAATTGTCTATTCATGTTCTTTGCCCACTTTTCAATGGGATTATTTGTTTTTTTCTTGCTGATTTGTTTGAGTTCATTTTAGATTCTGGATATTAGTCCTTTGTTAGATACATAGTTTGCAAATATTTTCTTCCACTCTGTAAGTCATCTGTTTACATTACTGATTATTTCTTTTGCTGTTTAGAAGCTTTTTAGTTTAATTAGATACCGTATATTTATTTTTGTTTTTGTTACATTTGCCTTTGGATTCTTGGTCAAGAACTCTTTGCCTAAGCCAATGTCTAAAAGAGTTTTTCCAATGTTATTTTAGAGAATTTTCATGGTTTCAGGTCTTAGATTTAAGTCTTTGATCCATCTGGAGTTGATTTTTGTATAAGGTGAGAGATGAGGGTCTAGCTTCATTCTTCTAGTGACACGTCTGCTTAAATCTTTTGTCTGTTTTAATTAGATTGTTTTTCTCTTAAGGTTGTGGCTTGAGAGCTCTTTATTGATTCTTGATGCAAGTCTTTGGCAGGTATATAAATTGCTAATATTTTCTTCTACTTGTAACTCTCTATTCTCTTAACAAGGTATATTTCATGGAAAAACATTTTAATTTCGATGAACTCTACCAATTGTTTATTTAATGGGTTGTGCTTTTGGTGTCAAATCTGGAAATTCTTTGCTCAGTCCTAGATCCTGAATATTTTTTCCTTGGTTTCTATCTACAAGTTTTGTGATTTACATTTTACATTTAAGTCTGTGATTCATTTTGAGTTAATTTTCGTGTCAGATCTAATATTTAGGTAGATGTTTATTTATTCTTTTGTTCCTTTACTATTTGTTGAAAAGGCTATCTTTCCTCCACTAAATTGCTCTGTCTCCCCTGTCAAAGTTAGTTGAGTACATGTGCGTGAGTCTTTTTCTGGGATTTCTGTTCTGTTTCATCAATCTATGTGTCTGTTCCTCTGCCAAAACTATATAGTCTTGATTATTATAGCTGGAAAGTAAGTCTTGAAATGGGGTAGACTGATTTCTCCCACTTGTTTCTTCTTTTTCAAAAGTCTTTTAGCTATGTTATTTCCTTTGTTTTTTTTTATACATAGTTTAAATAATTTTTCCTAGATCTAAAAAATTGCTTGCTGAGATTTTCAAAGGAGCTTTATTAAACCAATATACCATTTCTTTGGGGTTAATTTACACTTACCAATACTGAGTCTTTCAATCGATGATTACAATATGTCTCTCCATTTATTTAGTCATTCTTTGATTTCTTTCATTGGCATATAGCATTTTTTAGTATATGTATATCATTGTATCCTCTACATGCTTTCCGAGATTAATAGCTATACAGTTGTAAATGGTATTGTATTTTTAAATCTTTGTGTCCATGTGTTTACTGGTAGTTTGTAAAAACATCATTGTTTTTGCATGTTTATCTTATACCATGTGACCTTACTGTACTCATTTAATGATTCTAGGAGTATTTTAACACATTTCTTCAGATGTTCTATATAGGCAATCCTGTCATCTGCATATAGAGCTAGTTGTATTCTTTCTTTCTTTCTTTCTTTCCAATCTGTATATCTTTTATTGCTTTTTCTTACCTTATTACATTAGCTAGAACTTCCAAAACTATATGATAGGAGTCATGAGAATTCACATCTTTGTTCCATATTTTCAATCTTAGGGGGAAAACATTTTTTAAATATCAAATGTATAGTGTAAAGTGTTTACAAAAATGCATGTATTATTCATCAAATTGTGAAAAATCCCTCTCTATTCCTTTTTTTCTGTATGGGTGTTTATTTTTGTCAAATTTTTTTTTCTGTACCAATTACATTTTCATGTGATTTTGCTTCTCTAGCCTATTAATTGGTATCACAGTAAATTATATTAACTTTTGAATATTAATATAGCTTCGTATTTCTGAAATAAGTTCCAATTGGTCATGGTATGTAATTCTTTTTATATATTGTTGGATTTTATTTGTTAATACTTTGTTAAGGAGTTTTGTGTCTACATTCATGAAAAATCTTGATCTATAGTTTTTACGTTTTTTAACCTTTTTTTTTT
>NW_012099333.1:448560-537239 GCF_000951045.1 Mandrillus leucophaeus | reverse complement strand
ACTTGCTTTTGATTTATTTTGCTGTTCTTTTTTTCTAGCTTCTTGAGATAGGAGCTTAGATTATTTGAGACTTTTTCCCTTTTCTCATACATGCAATTGGTTCTGTAAATTTCCCTATCAGCACTGTTTTAGTTGTATCTCAGAAATTTAAAGGTATTTCTATTTTCATTTAATTCAATTATATGTATATGTATATGTGTTTTAGTTGTATCTCAGAAATTTAAAGGTATTTCTATTTTCATTTAATTCAATATAATTTTAAAATTGTCCTTGAGTCTTCCTCTTCAATGGTTAGATTATTCAGAAATGTGTTTTAATGTTACCACATGTTTGGAAAATTTCCTGTTATTTAGAGATCTTCTTATCATGAATAAATTTCTGGTTTAATTCATTGTTGTCAGAGAACACACTATGATCTTAATTATTTTAAGTTTGCTAAGTTTTGTTTGAAGGCCAGATATAGTCTATTTTGGTGTATGTCCCATGGCTACCTGAAAAGGATGTGCATTCTGCTGTTGGTGATTGGAACAATTTATAAATGTCAAGTCCCATTACTGTACTGTGTTATTAAATTCTTCTATTAATATATTCTTGATGTTTTTCATTTAATTGTTTTATCAACTGTTGAGAGAGGGGTACTGTAATCTCTAAGTATAATTGTGGGTTTTTAAATTTCTCTTTTTAGCTCTATCAGTCGTACATATTTTGCTGCTTTATTGTTTAATGTGCATATATCTAGAATTACTATGCTTTTTGATAAATTGACCTTATTATTATGTAATGTCCCTCTCTGTCTCTGATAATTTTCTTTGAATTCTTTTTTAAAAACCTAATATTAATATAGCTACTTTTGCTTTCTTTTCTCTAATATTTCCATGATATGTCTTTTTCCATTCTTTACTTTCAGCTAGTTTATATCATTCTAGTTGAAATGAGTTTCTTGTAAATAGCATGTATTTGGGACTTGTTTGGTAATCTACTTTGCCAAATTCTGTGTTTAAATTGGTACATTTAGAGCATTTACATTTAATGTAGTTATTGATATGTTAGGATATAAGTCTGCCATTTTCTTTCTTGTCTCTTTTTAATTCTATCTTTTATATTTTTATGTTTTCTCTTTCTTGCCTTCCTATGACCTACTCAGTTTTAAGAATTCCATTTTGATTGCTCTGTACTGTTTTTGAGTATCTCTTTACATAACTTTATTAGCTGATTACTGTGGATGTTACATTATGTAGAGACAACTTTTCACAGACTACTGGTGCCATCATTTTACCAGTTTGAGTGAAGTATAGAAATCTTATTTTCCTTTATATTTCTTTCCTATGTCTCACTTATAATTGTCTTATGTATTTTCTCTATACACACTTAGAATTATTTCAGTGTTATAGTTTATTTTCAATCTTCAAACATAATTTAGAAAACTCAGTAGAAGAAAGAAAATCTATTGTGTTTGCCCCAATTTTTTCTTACTGTGATTTTGCTTCATTCCTGATTCTCCAAGATTTCTCATTTTATCATTTTGTTTTTGGTTTGAAGACTGCTTTGCCATTCATTTGGGGTAGATAGGTTGAAGATAAATTCTCTTAGTTTTCCTTAATTCCCTTACTTCATTTTGATTTTCTCTTAATTTCTAAGGAATATTTTCACTCAATATAAGATTCTATGCTCACAGCTTTTTTTTTTGAGCTTGGGTAAGTTCCATTTACTTCTAGTCACCATGGTTTCTCATGAGAAATCTGCTGCCATTCAAATTATTTTCTCTGCATATTTAAGGTAGTATTTGCTCCTGACTGCTTTATGGCTTTTTAAATTTGTATTTAGCTTGTCAACGTTTGAATATGATGTATCTTATTGTGAATATCCTTGGATTTATCCTGTTTGAGATTTACTCAATTACTTGAATTCATAGATGTATTTCTTTGGTAATATTTAGAAGTTATTAGTCATTATTTCCTTGAATACTTCTAAATTCTGCTTTTATTCTATGTCTTTACAGGACTCAGAGGACATAAATGTTATGTCTTGTGTTATAGTCTCACTAATCCCTGAGACTTCATTTATCTGTTTTAGGTCTATTTCCTCTTCGTTTTTCAGACAGGGTAATTTCTATTACTCTTTCTTTTTTTTTTTTTTTTCTTTTTAGACGGAGTCTTGCTCTGTCACCCAGGCTGAAGTGCAGTGGCGCCATCTCAGCTCACTGCAAGCTGTGCCTCCTGGGTTCTTGCCATTCCCCTGCCTCAGCTTCCTGAGTAGCTGGGACTACAGGCGTCCACCACCACACCTGGCTAATTTTTTGTAATTATTTTAGTAGAGACGGGGTTTCACTGTGTTAGCCAGGATGGTCTCGATCTCCTGACCTTGTGATCTGCCTGCCTCGGCCTCCCAAAGTGCTGGGATTACAGGCGTGGGCCACCGTGCCCGGCCAATTTCTATTACTCTTTATTCCAGTTTCCTGATTCTTTTCTCTGTTGCTTTCATTTTATTATTGAGGCCATCCTTTGATTTTTTTCATTGTGGCTAATTTGTTTTTTGAGTTAGAGAATGTTAACTTGTTTCTTTTCATATTATCAGTTTATTTACTGGGACTTTCTATTTCTTTCATGATAATTTCTATATATTTTTAGTATGTATCTTGGTATGATACACGGTTATCTTTTAATATTCAAGTTAAATTATTCCTAGTTCTTTGTATGACAAGTTATTTTCTATTGAAACCTGTACAATATGGGCCTTATGTTAAGAGATTTTGATCTCATTAAGCCCTTCTGTTTTAGCCGTCTTCTTCTGATACTTCTCTAGCAGGGGAAGTATGGAGAATACCACCTCATTACTGCCAGGTAAGGGCAGATGTTCCCTACTCAACTTCCACTGATACCCAAGGGTGGGGACTCTGTTGTTACTGCTGAGCAAGGGGTGTGAATTCTGGCTCCCGAGTGGGCCTCCACTGATACCTCACTGGTTGGCACAGGTTCTGTTCTTCACTGAAACTCTGCTAACATCATGGCTGAAAGACATTACCACTGAGTGTGGTCGGCAATGTTATCACTGACTTGCACTAGGCCTACTCTGGCATAATTTCTTCAGGGACGGTAAGGTGCACTTTATTACTACTGAGTGTGAGTGGAAGTTTGGGGTCCGACGTGTTCTTCACTGACACTGTAGAGGTGGAGGTGTATAAAGGAGCCCCTTTATAGGAGATAAAATTTCCTGGCTCCCTACTTGGCCTTCTCTGATGCCACCCAAGCAGTGGGGAGAGGAGGAGGCAGGCATGGGAGTTTGGAGCTCCTCTTACTGCCTTGGAAGGGCTCCCAGTTTGGCCTTTGCTGGTATAGAGGGAGGGAGGCTACAGGTTTTTTTGGTGATATTTCTTTAGCTGGAGCAGAGCAATTATTATCTAAAAGTTTTCTGTCCTTGTAGGTTGCTCCTTTCTATGTCTTTTAGATAGAGGAAAAAGGCTTTTTACTGAGGTTTTTTGTTTGTGCCTATTGTCATTTCTCGATTCCTGGCTTCTTCAGCTCCAAGTCTGGGATATGAGGCAAAAAGAAAACCCAGAGAAATCACCAACATGCTGTTCCTTGAATCCGAAAGTCCCTAACTGATCTATCTTCTTCTCCTCACCTTTCATAGACTTTTAATGTTTGCTTCATATATAATTTCCAAGTATTTTAGTTGTACTCAGCAAAAGGAATAATTGTACTTAGCAGGAAAAGTGTATTTACTTTATCTTTATGTTAAGTTTTCTTAGTTGTCCTATGGCAAAGCGAAAATTACACTGCACAAAGTTAAATAATCAAGGAAGACTTTATTCAAGGCTATTACAACAGAGGAGAGGTCAGAATTGAGTCTGAAGTCAACTCTACTGAAACAAAGGGCTAGAGAGCTTTTAAGTACTGAAGTGGGAGGAGATAATAGGATGTGTTTGCTAATTGGCTTTACCCAAAGAAAAGAATACTTTCTCATACTTCTATGACAGGAAGTTGTTTTATAATTTGGAGCAAGGTGGCATTGAAGTTAAACTCCTATCTTCTGGTAGCAACTGGAAGATAGGAGCACTATCTTCCTTGATTACATTGCAAAGAGATGGTTCCCAGGGATTGGAAAGAAACTTAAATGATTTGCACCTCAAAAGAATAGGGGAAGAATTTATAGTTATAAGTTTTCTAAAAAACATGCTTTAAAAGGGGAATCAGAGGCCTAGCGTTAGGTAAAATCATGTTCTAAACTTCAGTCCAGTTGAGGAAAATGTTAAGACTATCTTTGTCACCTACAGGTGATAAGTGCTATACTTTGTCTACTCACAGAATGGCTCCTCTTCTTCTGTTTCTGATACGCACACTCTGTAGATTACATGCATGAGTGTTATTATCATCCATTGCCTTCTGCCATTTATTTTCCTAAAGCTAAGTGGTGTCTTTAATATGTACCTGAGGAGAAACCTACTATATATAATGGGTATGCAAGTGAAAGCTAAGTACAATACAGACCTGTGGAAGAATGCTTAATAGAGCCATCTCATTTCTCCTCTCTATATCCCTTCTGGCTTCATCCCTTGGACTTGTGATTTCTGGCTGATACATTCAGATGTGTCTCTGCATTGTCTTGAATAATCTTCTGTTTCTGATTCTACTACCTGACTTTCTCTTGCCTACCAGTTAACGCAGAGAGTCTGATTCCTGGATGAACATCTTCTTTAAAGAAAAAAACTCTCAAATTTTGTATTTGACAAGACCTGCCTTACAGGGTGAGATATCAACAAGGTAATATACACCACTATCCTAATCATGTACTAAGGATTAGGGAAAGGGTATGAGAGCAGCTGGCAAGAGACTACTAAAATCCTGTAATTTGCCTTTTACATTTCTAGAGAGAATCCATATTCAAATGGCTGTTTCTTTTAAATGAGAGAATAGAGTTTAGTAAGCAATGAAAGTTGTAAATGTTTGTAAAGTTTTACAAGACTACTACTTCATACAAAGAAATGAAGTAAAGAACCAGAATATGTACATTTACCTCTTACTGAACTTACGATTCAATATGAGTATTGGCAGCCTTAAAAAACAAACATTACCCGTATCTCAGAGGCGCTACATTCATCTTTTAGAAGCTAAAAAGCTTTGCATTGTTTTTAAATAAAGAGCTTGAGTGTTGTCAAAGATTGCTTTAGATCTCTCTCTTTCTTGGACTTGCTTAAGAAATGAATGATGCATGGAAGGACTTCTTGCACAAAGGCACATTTTCATAAACTTATGAGCACAGAAGCCCACAGTGCAAAGAAATACATATTTTTGTGTTTCAAATGGCTCTCATATAGTGATTATTATAAACACAGAAAAACATGTATTTTGCATAGAGGCTGTATTACAGTATTTAAAAGCGGCCTGATAATTGACATTACCTTATTTTCTCCTTTCAAAGGACCCCACCAGGGACATATACCTTAAAAACTATTATTTAAAAGACCACGGTATAGTCTTGAAAAACACTGAGCAAAAGAGAAGGAATCTGAATCTAAGTCTAGGTTTTGTAACAATCTTGGTGCAAAAACTTGGGAAAGATATTTCATTTCTTTAAACTTGATTTACTATATTTAGGACTGCACAGATTTTTATTAAGGTAGTATTTATTGAGGAAATGACATACATTTATGTCGTGTTTTAATCATGCTAAAAGGGTCTTTTCTACATGTCATATCTGGGATCATGATTTGATCTTTGCTATTTTTGAATCTACATAGAATAAAAACTATAGTGGGATTTGTTAATATAACACTACCTTGCTTCACTAGAGGGCAGTATGACAAATTAGACCATCTCTGTTAAATGTCTTCCATGTGAAATATCCCCGATGAATTGGTAAAAGGTGTTACATAAATTTAAGGCACTTTAAAGACCAGCCTGCCCAACATAGTGAAACCCCGTCTCTACTAAAAATACAAAAATAAATGAGTGTGGTGGTGTGTGCCTGTAGTCCCAGCTACTTGGGAGGCTGAGGCAGGGGAATCACTTGAACCTGGGAGATGGTGGTTGCAGTGAGCTGAGATTGTGCCATTGCACTCCAGCCTGGGTGACAAAATGAGACTCTTCCTCAAAAAAAAAAAAAAAAAGAAAAAAAAAAAAGGTACTATTTTACAACATTATCAGATTTTCTAATCTTAGAACATGCATGATTTGAGAATATCCAGAAGTTTTTTTGCTATTATTATCCCAAAGGTCACAGAGCCACTGAGTGGTAGTACTAGGATATTTCAATCTTAACTCTCTTCTCTTGGAGACTCAGCACTTTATACTTAAATATTATGTGCTCAGGTGGAGTGTGGATTTTGAGTGCAAGGAGTCCAAAGATTGAGAGATCTGTAGTAAGGGCTGCAGTAATAGTCAAGCAAAAACATGCGATAGGAAAACATATTCTAGACTAAGTTGGATCTTTTTGTTTGTTTTTTGAGATGGAGTCTCACTTTGTCAGGCAAGTTGGAGTGCAATGGCGCCATCTCAGCTCACTACAACCTCCGCCTCCCGGGTTCAAGCGATTCTGCTGCCTCAGTCTCCTGAGTAGCTGGGATTACAGGCACCCACCACCACGCCTGGTTAATTTTGTATTTTTAATAGAGATGATGTTTCACCATGTTGGCCAGGCTAGTCTTGAGCTCCTGACCTCATGATCCACCCACCTGGGCCTCCCAAAGTGCTGGGATTACAGGTGTGAGCCACCACGCCCGGCCTAAGTTGAATCTTAAATACTACCTTGTTTGTGGTTTGTGACTTATAATTATGTGGTTGAAAAAGAGTTTGCCTTTGTGCTAGGTATTCAAAGATTCTTACATATATCAATTTTATTTATCCATAAAACGGATATAGGGAGTTAAGCACTGCTATTGCTTGACGTACTCTTCTGGACTTAGTTTCCTTATCCATGAATTGAAGAAGTTGGAATAAATGTGTTAAACGTAGTTCTTCTCATATGTAATAACCTTGATGCTGTAAAAGTTCAAAGGACAGGGGGCCGGGCACGGCGGCTCACGCCTGTAATCCCAGCACTTTGGGAGGCCAAGGCGGGCAGATCAGGAGCTCAGGAGATCCTGGCTAACATGGTGAAATCCAGTCTCTAACAAAAATACAAAAAAATTAGCCGGGCGTGGTGGCGGGCCCCTGTAGTCCCAGCTACTTGGGAGGCTGAGGCAGGAGAATGGCGTGAACCTGGGAGGCGGAGCTTGCAGTGAGCCACCATGGCCACTGAACTCCAGCCTGGGCGACAGAGGAGACTCCGTCTCAAAAAAAAAAAAAAAAAAAATTTAAAGGACAGGGAGTTCAGTTTATCTAGAAACTGAAATCTCAACTGATGAAAGCAGTAACTAACTCTAGGTTATGAGTGATAAAAAGAAAACGATTACTTGCAACTCTTTTCCTTAAGGTTCAGGGTTGTGAGAGTTATTCGTGTCTTCACTTTCATTAAACTTAGGATTTATCACAAGGAAAAACATGCCCAGGTAACTTGCATGCATTGTATAGCCTAAGAATTCTGCTTTGATTTTCACTCTTTTTTGCTCTCTCTTACTCCATCTTTCTCTCAAAGTGAGAATCTGAAAAATCCTAACATTTGCCCTTTTTTTTTATATAGCCAGTGTTCTGCTGCTAAGTCTGTATTGGTCTATGATCCAATTAGACATGGCTGAGTAGAATTTTGTGATTTAGCTCATAGTCAACTGTGTTTGAAGTACCTAGAAAGGGGATATGGGCACAGCAGGCACCGGACGAGTAGATAGTTCTAAAATATCCCTTGTTGTGAGATTCTTGGGAAAATGTTCAAATGGAGTTGGAGACCCTGGAACTCTCATTTAATCATTCTCTTCTTTCTGGAACGGGTGAGTCTAGTAGATTATGGCCAGTTTTCCTAAGCAGAGAATGCCATAAGCCCCTTGCTGTTTCTTAAAAGCAAAGCTGTATTTACACGAAGTGGGTATGAATAACATTTTAAAATATCCTGCTAAAACACAATTAGATTAGAGATTCTGTTTGCTTTCACTTTTTAATTCAATCATGTGTTGCTTAATGACAGGGATGCTTTCTGAGAAATGCATCAGGCAATTTCATCATTGTGCAAACATCATCGAGTGTACTTAACAAACTTAGTATAGCCTACCACACTCGTAGCCTATGGCTTTTTGGCTACAAACCTGTACAACATGTTACTGTACTGGATAATGTAAGCAATTGTAACACAATGGAAGTACTGATATATCAACACATCTAAATATATGTAAAATATAGTAAAATTATGATATGATCTCATGAGATGCCATCATATATATGGTCTAAGTTGACCAAACTCTCATCGCACATGCAATGGATAGGTTGGGGGAAAATTATTTATTCATAGATAGATTAGGGGAAAAATTGTCCATCCTTTTGTATCTCAAATAAGGTAAAAGGAAGTTTTCATTGGTTTCCATCAAAAGCCTAAAATTTCTGCCTTGAAAAGGAATTAATACTCCTGCATTTGTTAGAACCTCTGTTTGTTAGGCGCTGAACTAAAAACTGGATCCTGACCCAGGTCATTATCTGTAACCATTAAGAAGAATCAGCTACTGAGTTTGGGCGAATTTAGGTTTTAGAAGAACCCCTTAATCTGGGCAGAGAAGCTGGAGGCAGTGCTGAATATTCTAACATTTGGATATTCTTTGATATTGCTTGCATTTGATATGTAATAAAGCTTGAGAATGCTTTAACCAGCCAGCCTCTGGTTCTTGAAGCCCTCAGTTTTTGCTTCTATGTCATCAAAAGATTTGAAAGGTGGATAGGTCTAGGGAAGGAAGACATTTCTAATGTTTGCAGGTCCTAGTAAAACTTCTACTCGCATATTAAATTCTAGGCATTGCGAACCAATTGCCTCTACCGGTCAAGGTTTTCATACCTCCATTTTGCCCCCTTCTCTTTCTTTCTGGAATGTATTTTGTCTTTTTCCTTTTTGCTTGGCAATTTCCCATTACTTAAAGACTCATTATGAGTATGTTCCTCAATAGCTCTGAGGCTCTATTTTTCCATATGCAAATCAAAGATAATAGTAACTGTCTTACCTACTTCAAAGGGTATATGTGAGTAACAAAAAAGGATATATTTAAAAGTGCTTTTGATAGAGATGTCATCATTAGATGAATAATAGCAGCAGTAGTAGTAATATCTGTGAGAAAGGCAGTGGTAGTAGTCCTTATTGTTAAAACACATGGGCCAGTGGTGGTTTTGAAAGAGGTGTGATTTAGAAAAGAGTATACCTGTTGATATATTTGTATTTCTTTAGTCCTTTACTATAGTCAGTTGATATTAGATTCTCTAAGTTTCCTAAACTCTAGTTATATTTTGTCTTGACTAAAGTTTTGCCAGGAAAAACATTTCATTCCTGGAAGCCAAATTAGACGAGAAATTTTCTGCCCTATTTCACATAGCAATGGTCTGTTAATCAACTAAATGTTAATGGAAAATTTTCCCAAAACTTTGGTAATAATTACCACTCTTATTCTGTCATGATTATGGAGCTAAAAAAATTAGCGATGAACTATTAGAGCTAGATTGGAAATTCATTTTGTGAATGAGAAAACTTAGACCTACCAGTGTTGAGACTTAGCCAAGCTTTCAAAGCTGGTTAGCGACAAACACAGCAGTAGACGCTATGACTTCAAACTCCTAGATTATTCCCTTTCACTATAATCTTTCAGATATCTTTCATTTTTTTATCCTTAGTGGCAAGGTACTTATACAATCTTAGTTTAAGGAAAAATAAAACATGCCAGCATGGGTAAATTCATTATCTGGTTAAATAGACTCTTTTCTATGAGAAATAAATTATGTCAATTTGTGTTAACTATTGTTTGATATTTCTAAGTGAGGTTGTATCAGATATAAATGGTGTTAAAGGAAAAAACACAAAATGAAAGCAAGCAAATAATTATGTGTAAGGCCCTTCAGTACGTCCTTAAAGCCTTTTCTTGACATTTGTGGCACCAACTGCTTATTAGGCTGGCGTTCTCTTCCTGGCATCCTTTCCTCTCTCACGGTGCCAATCCTCCATTATCACTTCTGCAGAGACAGGCAAGCATCCACTCCAGACAGGGGTCATTTCGCATCCTGGTTTTGCCACTTTCTAGTTCTGTGCTTTTTACTTCTTTATGTCTCTATTCCCCAGAGATAAAATAGGGGTAATATTAATGCCTGCATTGCAAGGTTATTGTGAGAAATAAATGAAGAAATCATCTGAAACCCTTAGAACAGAACCAGGAACCTGACAGGCACTAATAAATACTGACTTTTTATTTTCTGCCATCACATTCCTCTGCCATTGTTGCTCTCCTCTCTAAATGGAAATGATAATAAGTTAAAATTGAAAGGGCTGTGGCTCGTCTAAGGGGAACTGTTACACGAAGAGAAACTAACATTTAGAGATGCTCTGTAAGTTTCCTAGGTTAGAAGCAGAAGAGGCATTAGAAGTTAATTCTCCTGCAGATCATGTGAGATTTCAGTGGCTGGACGGTGAGGGCTGAAGGAAGTCTCTTTATTTCCTTCTTCCTCTCTTCCCTCCGTCCTGCGGAGTGTAGCAAGTCACAGTATTTGGGTGCCCAGTATCGATGTTTTAGGATTTCTGGCCAGCTTTGTAGTACATATTGATGTCCCTGATAACATTGATCACCATTTAAAAAAGTTATATATTTTGTGGCCTAAGGAGAGTCCAGTTCTGTGAATTAGGTGAAATATATAATTGTTTATTTGGTGGCATTGTCAAACATAGGTGGGGTATTTTTTCTACTTTCATGTAGAAAATAGGAAAAAAGTAAGAGATAAACTAAAATTTAGGTTTAAAGAATGAAGTGAGTCTTCGCAATAGCAACATTTTCTGAAAAATGTAATTCTAACTGATAAACATTAGTGATTTTCAGCTGATGTTTGGAATCTTCAAAAAAACACAAGAACTTAGAAATGTACAGGTGGTACTAACAACAGAACATTAAAAATTGCTGCTGCTTTCTCACTTCCTGTTACTGAAAAAGAAAACTATCTTCCTTTGTGATTTCTACCTAACATTGCAAGAGTTATGAAGGCAGTAGTGCTTTGTATACTTGTAAAATCCCCTTCAAGCTCTTTACATTTAGTTTCTCTGTCAAAATATCAAAAACAGTTTATTACAGTTTTATTTAATAGGATGATAAATTAATGATTTCATGAAGCCATTTTTTATAATATCATCTAGTAAGTGATATTGTAACATGACATTCTAATTTTTAATACTGTTTAGGTGAGAAAAGAAGAGACAGTGCATGCAAAATATGGATATTTAAATTAGCAATTGACAATAAATGTGAAAGTTGCAGCTTGAGAAATGGGCTTCTAGGAAAAAAAATGAAGCAAGCCAGACTGCTACGTGAGAATAATTATATCATGTAATTTGCATGCAAATATATTTAAACTACAGAAATAATTTTAACTTATTCATAGCATAAAATTGACTTTGTATTGCCATTATTCCCTACCTAAAATATGTGCTATAAATCATGCTTTTAATGTCTAAGAGAATAGCTGAGGTGAAAATACAGTTTTCTCCCAGATGTACAAAATGCAATTGAATACTCCACATTGAGAGAGGTAATTCTCAATTACAGCATATTGGAATTACTTGATAATCCATTATATGTAAGTAGTTTAAGCAAAATGTGCCTCTTTACAACAAATTAACTTTTCTTCAAAGGATGTATTTCTACTCTTTGTGTAAGGTAATAACTATTTATTTATAAACTATAAAACATATAGCACTGTTATGCCTACAGCACTCAGAAATTACTAGGCTATATATTCATTAAAGAGAAGTAATTACTTTCCAGATATCTTGCCTACAATCTTTTATTGACCTCATAATGCAATTTCTATGCTTAATAGATTGATGCAGCTGTTTATGCAATTCTTTTCACAACATATGAGTTTGCTACACAAGTTCAGTAATAATTCAGACAGGCATATTCGCTTAATAAGCTTAACATGCAGGAACACAGAGCCTCCCCTACGTAGGAAAATATCAGTTGATAGCCCTAAGGATATGGAAAAGGAGGGCAAGAATGATAAAATGTTTTTATGGTAATTGATTTGTAATTGTTACTGCCCACATTTGATCTCACTGGGAAATAACAGTTTTTGAGGATAGTCAATAAAATTGTTTGAATTCTGATGGAAAAGACATTTGCAGAGTTTAAATTCATTTTCTTAAAGATGCCACAAAAATATTAATCACTATGGGTATGAAGATATGGGAGCAATAACAGCAATGATACTGCAACAACCCTTTCTCTTTTCTTGGTGGGGTATTTTGTATTTTTAAATTTACGTGCTCTATGTTGTGTCACAGGGTTTTTCATTCAATATTTTTCTGACAAGAAAAACAGGTATCGATATGAAATAAAAGCGTGAATGCAAACCTCATTGGAAGAGCAAGCAAAATTGAAGAGGAAGTCTATTATGTGAATTTAAATTATAGTAGTTTGGAAATGGTCACTGCTTTCTATTAACATAGCAAATTGGCAGATTTATTAAAAATGACAAACCTTGAGCATCTAAATGAATGGATGTGTCTACATATTGACACATATATATTATTATAATTGTGTATATTATATGAGCACTTCAGGCAAACAAAATGAACAATTACAAGGAAATGATTAAAATCTATTTAAAAGTTAAAGTGATACATAAATTCTCACGTTCCTGTATGCTGAAACAAAGACAATTATTTGTTTAGAAATATGCTGTAGTTTAAATTGATTTCTGCTCATTATTCTAGTCTAGATAAAGAACATATTCGGAGATAAGAAAATGTGTGATTCTGATATAGCCTTTCTTAATTATAAATTATCTTTATTTTTAGGAAGTCTTAAAAAGGCAAAAAGGTTGGTATCCATATATCCATCTTATTGTTTTCCTGTTTCTGGTTAACAAAAGACAAAGAAAAATTCAAGCAACATTTTAAAAGAATATTTATCATGATGATGAAGCGATTAGATCTAAAACTTTTGTATTCAACCACTTTAAAATTGGACTGCAACTTTGGTCAGGGAAAATACTAATCAGTGTTCTCTGCTTAGTATTAGTATCATATGGTGGTATCATTTTTTATTAACATAATACAAATATCCTGTGCAGTGCTACTTCCTTCATTGCTTGCGGCTTCAGAATCAAAATGTCACAGCAAATTTTACTTTCACTAATAGATTGAGACTTGTACATTACATTAGTCAGAGTGAACAGTAGTGTGGTATTATGCCAAAATGGCAAAAGCAGGCACATACAACAATACCCTAAATTACAGCTTGGTTCTCCTCCATCCCCAAACAGTAACAAAAGGATAAGAAGTTTGGGTAGTTTATTACCTTTTCTGAGAAGTTTCACCCTTCTGCAACTTCTCTATATGCATTGTCAAAATATCACATTATACAATTCACTGGAAGTGAACTTATTGCTAAATACCCATTAGGTTCCCAGGAGATGCCTTACATTAATTGTTTAGTGAAAGCACCCTTAGGCTATCACCAGGGAAGCACATTTAATGCATAAAAAGAGAAGTTGACAGAGATCCCTGTAGAACAAGATGCATCTACCAAGCTCAAGACTTCTCTAGGAAGAATCCTATGAGGCAGAGTCGAGGATGGTTATTTGGGGTCAGGGTAGTTTTTCTTCTTTTTTTTCTTAGTAGCACAAACATAGAAGTCGTGTGGGAGGGGACAAAACGATGCTAGAAAATGATTAGAAAAAGACTACTCTGTAATTGTAAACAGAATTAGCTTAAGTATCTTGGTTCTGAGGCATCGATGTAGTTTACAGACAGAAAAAGAATTGCAAAAGTTAGAGACGAAGGGTATTATCCACCTAATGATGTTATAAAAAAAAGAACAACGGCAAACAGTAGAGGGAAGAAAGATAAGTTTTAAAGTTTATGAGACGAAAGTGACTGGTAGCAAAGTTTTAGGCTAATGGCCAAATAGTTTGATAGAGGGAGAAAAGTCAAGTCACAAAATGAATGACAGTGAATTCTGGCAAAATATGTTTTCATGTCTGACTGCCACATTGCCTCTCAAAACGTTTCTCGTTCTGAATATAGCAGATTTTTATCGCTTCCTTGTTTAATTACAATTGCTGGTAAAACTATTGTACATCTATTATGCACTATTATGTTTGTTTATTTCACATCATTTTGCTTAGAATGTTTCTAAAAAGGAAATGTAAAAAAGCAAACAAAATATGTGCTTGGTGTCATAAACCCCTCCACCTCCTTTTTTGTATGCAGTACTGAAAAAATTCCACTAGAGGGGGCACTAGTAAAACAAGAAGCAAGATTTTAAACTTTTTCATTCTTTTCTCTTAGAGGTGAATATGACTCCCTTCTCTCATACCTGGACAGGAATATTTTGAGGAGGTTATAGGAAAGCAGTGGATATGCCACATGGAAATAATTTTTAGATCTTTAAAATACTTCTATTAACTTTTTTAAAAAATTTAATGTTAATGTGCTGCAGTTAAATATCAACCTAAGGAACATAAATTCTTGGTTAAATATAGATAGAATTTTATGTATGTTTATATTATGACTACTGAAAGCTGAATTCTTAAAGAAGAGATGTTTGGCCCATGTGACTTTTCTTTAGGGACTCTCATCATTACATATGCGAATAAATGACCAGAATGATTCTTCAGTTGTCAAATTGAATTTACCTGAGGCACAGGCATGGTCTTAGCTTCTGTTGTTTTAATCACAGGAAAAAAAAATTTTTTTAAAGCTAATAGAAAAATATGTCATCTGGCACTTAATTTTTATTACGTGCCAAAAATTTGCCAAGCATTATAAACCTTCACATAACCATGAATTTGAGCTGTGTTTTATTACTGTTATTTTTCTTAAGTCATATTCATTTATGAAACTTCCTTAGTTAGTGACTAACAATGCTAGCAAGACAGGGAGACCCTTTGATGTCAGAAGGTGTGAGTGGCATCCTGAGAATCTACTGTGAGCTTTGGCATCAGCGAGGAAAGGCCTGACCACAAAGAGCCCCAGCCAGTCTCTCTTCCTAAACTCCTACATTTCCTAATACATAAGGTTGACAAAAATTTTAATTGTCAAATGTTGTAAAATGCCATATGATATCAGATTAAATAAAATCATCTGTCCTAAATCCTTATCATAACACCTGGTGGAATATGTGTATTCAATAAATGTTAGCAAGAATTTTGAATTACCATTCATTCAGAGTCATTCTTTGTATCTTGAAATATATGGTTTGTTTAGATTTTTATGTTGTGCTACCTTTCTTAGTATTTCTATCCCATCTTTTTCTGACATTACCTAACACAGCTTTTCTAGAGGAAACTGGCTACTCCTTGCTTGAAGATTCTTTCTACCCTGACATACTGAAATGTTATGGATTGGTATTTCTTATGCCTTGCTTTTGGTAGACTGCCAGTATTTTCTACAAATGTCAGAAGAATGTTTTACAAAATTATGTGTAAGTTCCCCTAGCCATCAAAATTTCATTGTCACTAAAAATAGCTCTGAGGAGAATAACCATCATGTGCTATATATCAGAGTCATTAGAACATTCGATCTGGAATATGTTCTGGGAAATTATTTAGCACAAATGCCTCAAACAAATGGAACCTGAGGCCTAGAAGAGTTAAATGACTGCCTAAGGTCACACACTAGTCATGAGCTGGGCCACAATTCAAACTGGTGTCTCTGTTCTCCTCTCCTCAGATTTTTTTTTTTTTAACTCAATTTATAGAATTGATCATTTCCTTGTTTGATCTGGGAAATTAAAAAAATTATATTTTGTGAGTAGATAGAAGGTGAAGAAATGTCCCAGACCTAACAAACATTAGCATAGCACTTCAGAGTTTATGAAATCCTTTTCAAAATATGGCCACCTTTACTTCATGCCTTGGTGGTAGGTGATGGAACTTTTTACGTTCACTTATACCGCAAGAAAACTTTTGTCATATCTTTAATCAACTTCTTCAATCTGTTTTCACTAATTCCAATAGTAAAGTAAGAGCTGATACCCCTATTATGCAAAACACTATAGTTTAGGTGGACAGACCGCAACTGCTTTAAATGGTTATTTAGGGTACTCAGCTCACTGGTGCTATTATACAAGGTTTTTTTCCCTCCTCTGTTTTCCCGTTCTGTGACCTCAGGTTTGTAATGGACACGAAGAGTTGTGTTGGCGTTTAGTGCCTGGGGCAGTGCCACCAACATGGAGAGCTGTCATGATATCTCTACTCCTTTGATCCCTTTCCTCCAGCCTAAAGGAGGGAGGGAAAGAGGAGGGGGCAAAGATACTACTTTGATCTCTAATTCTCTGTGGCCAACCGCTTTTCTCCATCTCTTTTTCAGAACATACCTACTGACTCCCTTGGGGCTAGTTTGGTGAATTACAGAATTTCAGCATTAGAAGAAACTGTAGAGACTTCACATTCAACTCTCTTATTTTATAGATTCACAATGATTAAAATGACTAGCCCAGGGCCATTCAGTACCTTATCTATGTATTCACTAAACATGGTATTTTAAAAAAAGATTCTACTGTGTTGCCAGGGTTGCACAAGTAGTTAGTGGAAGAGGTAGAAATGATATTTAGCTTTCTTGAGTCAAAGCCCAGTGTTTTCTCTTAGCCATGAAGCTTCCCATAAAACTATTGACCATGTTGTCAATACTAAACCAACAATTCAATTCTGAGTCTTTGACTTAACTTGTTTAGTTTTTTAAAGTAGGCTGAAAATTTTATTTTTGGGGGAGCTGTTCTTCAACGTTTAGATATTTAGTGAAATATCTGACTAATAGTAAAAAAACTTGTTAAAATGAATTCTAATTTGTATGGAAGTCTGTTATTTGCTTAGAAACAACAGAAGTGTTTTTTCCATATGATACATTCACCATAAAATAGCCTCCCTAAAGTATACTTTACTTCCACTTTCCCATAATTTAAACTTGCATGATTGTTTTACTTTTTGTTAACTACTACAGATCATATTATTTCACAAATAATCTGTGTGCTCAATTTTTGAGCCTAATAAAGATTGCCAACCCTATACAGCTAGGGACAGTCACTGGTACATGATGCAATTTTACTAGTACTTCCAAGAAAAGATCCTGTTTGATTAGTTTATGTTGGGAATCTCTATTGTTTCACAGTTCCTTGCTGAGTTTAGAATAAAGAGACAGACGAGGAGGAGCCCAATTACTAGGTAATATATTTAAAAATATTTAGTTATCCAATTAAGTAAACTTACTGTCACAGGACCTTGAGTGATTGGCTGAAAGAGCACATTTTGATACAGCGAAAGAAGTAAGAGGTTGAAAATAACACCTAAGGACAGCTAGAATATTGCACCAGGTCCAGCCAGGGGGCACTGGGGGGACAGTAGGCACCAGAGGATGGTGGAAATGTGTGTGTCCAAAGGAATTAGGAAGACGATAAAACAGAGAAATGAAGGTCCATAGATTAAAACAAAACAAAACAAAACAAACATTGGCCCTCATTTACTTTTTTTCCTTTCTTCAGTCATTTTTAGTGGCTACAATGTATAGGACATTATGCTAGTTCTTTAAAATAGTGGTGAGCTTGTATTTTCATTCTAGCCTCTAGTATAACAAGTGAGTTGGCTACAAAATAAAACATCTGAGAAGTAAATATATATTCTAACCCTACAGGCAAAATCCACACTGTCTATTTGCACCTTTGCCTCAGTCTGTCCTTCATCCTTTCCCTGGCTGCTTTTTCAGGGGACACCATTCGGATGAAAGGGCAGAAGTGTGGAAGTGGGAATGGGGAGCTGTTTCCACCCACAGAATTGTCAACAGGTATGCACGTAGCATCTGCGACTCTGGGAGAGCTGACAGGCTAGGAGCCAGCTGTAGCTTACACTTGAAAATAATAATAATATCCACTTAGGGGTATGGAATTATTTATCACCACTGGTGGAATTTTTGCCAAAGGCAAGAAATGAAAACATCCGATGAAAAATGTCCTCAGTCCACAGCCCATCACACTCACGCACTGTACAAACTGATTAACTCTCTGGCTGAGAATAAACAGTACTATAGTTATTACTATTATTATTTTTAAATATTCTTTTTAAAGACTTTGGGAATTATAAGAATTGGAGCCAACACAGCAATGGACAAGATTTATATAAGTAAATTTAATAACAGAGCTTGTATTAAATTGATGTCTCTGAGGGGTCCTTCCTTTCTTCCTTCTTTCTTACTTTTTTCATTTTTCTCTTGCTCTTCAACTCTCTTCCTTCCTGTAGTCATTCTGGGGCCCAAGACAGGGATGGGAAGCTGATGAGTGCTGGGATAAAGACTTACTAGTGGCATTTTAATACAATCTGTAAGTGAGCATTTTATCTGGTTATGTTTATATGCTGAGTGTGTATTGGTACATATGTGGGGGCTATTGGTATGTTCCTGAACTCAGCTTGACTTATCTATTTATTCTCATCCTGAGGTACTGTTTGTGTGCTATAAGCCACTGCCAAGCATTTGTATGTATGTGACTGGGCAAAGTAACCTGCTACTCAGGCCGGGCAACTCTGTGAAATCGGGTTACTGGATTTCTCTCTCTGTGAGAAAAGTCCATGTCCAAGGGTCTTGTTTCTGTATAGTGTTCAGCCTACGTTCTCATTTGAGACCTGGCTTTAGATTTCTAAAGTGGGTTTGTGAGCACCTCATTTGGCCCCACCTGTCTCTCAGTCTGTATTTCTCCTTGTTTGTGTTCTTGGCATTTAGACTGCTTTTTGTGTTGTTTTGTTTTGTAAATGTGTGTTTCAGATCCTACTCTATTTCTCATATCTGGGAATCATTTTAACCCTAAATCATTGGAGCTCAGTTTTGTTTATTTTTCTGAGTTTCACAAACCAGCCAGTCCCTGGGAGATCCCTGTTCTTTGTTCTCTTATTCTGACCTCTGAAGGGGCCAAGGAACCGCCATGTCAGAGGGAAATCGGGCTTGCTTTTCTTCTGTTTTCTCCTTTTTTATGTATTTCTTCCTCTCCCCTTCTCTTCCGTTCTACATTTCCTTCTCTTTTCTCATTTCCTTTTTTGCCTCTGTCTCTTCGATTTATATGGGTATGCAAAAATGTCCAGAGTGGACTATTTGGGACGTGCCTAATTATCAGCGTAGATATGGTATCACAATGGGGATACCAATTACATGACTTAAATTTAACCAGTGCAGGGCCTCACTTTGCTATTTCTTCCTGAAGTAAAAAAATAACTCTTACGGAAATGAATCTTCTAAAATCTAAAGTTAGTCTAAGATGCAATGCATGGATTTGGGAAACATTCTAGGTTATGAATTAAAAATTGCTATCATAAGTTTAAAAAAAACTCTGGATGAAACAAAATAAATTAATAAAAATAATGTTTATAAAACAACATTTAATGTACATTTTTTGGTGTTCATGCAAATGTCCTTTGGGCTCCACATTTTATTCTGTTGAAAAACATGTAACAACTCATACGAAGCTTCACATTATATGTAAATTCTTATTTTCTTTTAAACATACGAGCAAATTTTTCTAATAACATGGAAAAAGTGAAGTTCACATCTTAACTGAAAAAATATATAGAAATACAGAACTTTTTTTAGAATGTAGTACATAATTGTGAATCTTCAAACGATAAATCCCATAAATAATATTTTTTTAAATATTAAATAAATTTTACTGAGCACTATTTCTAGAATTGTAGAATTTTTCTGTTCACTTTTATAAGAAATGACTCTCAAAAGAGAAATAGTAAAAGAATTCTAAATATATGTTCATGTTTTTAATCCTGAAATCCAGAAATTTTGGGAGCCCTAAGTTTTAAAAAATTAATTTGGTATCAAAATTGACCAGAACTGACAGGAAGTTATTTACAGTCTTTATTTATCTGAGTTATTATGAATATTCATATATTTTGCTACAGAAATGTTAATGTGTTCAATGACGATCCAGCCCCAGGCTCTACTGAGCATTCTACATAATGTACTATATACTGCATTCAAAATTTTGCAAACTTCTGAATTACAAAATACATTTGGCTCCATGCTTGAGGTAAGGGCTTGTGGACCTGTTGATGGATTATATTTTTGAAGTGGGTTATAGTTTTTTGGAATCTAAAGAGAATAAATCACATTCAGAAAAAAATTGTGGATTGGGTAGATTGGTCACTGAATAATATTTTTTAAATGGAACTTATTTTTCTGCCACATATACTAAGGGAAAACTATTTTGAAGTGACAGCATACTATAGTATCTGTGCAGCATTGTTCTAACCACATTGAAAACTAGATAAATCATCTTTGTAAATATGCTAATGACTCTTAAAAGAAACAAAAAGGTAAAGCAAAGATCATAAAAACAGATCATATCTGGTTTATTTTTAAAATCCCATTATATATACTGTACATTTACTTTTGTTCAAAGGTAAAACTGTTATTGAAACCATTTTCTTTTTAACTCAAGGAGTTTCTATTAAGCATGTCTTTTGAAATTCCCTGGGAAGTGCACCATGCTCTGATCATCCTGGCTTATTTCTTCAACCAGTTGCTAAGTCTATAGGAACCTTCACATGATTAATCAACGGCCTCTTCACAAAATCCAATGATGAAAACATTTGACTGCTGCTCATCTGGGCAAACAAGAGGAGTTTGATCTCTGTGTGCTCTGCTGAGCTTAATACTTCACTACAGATACATATCAATACTCAATCTATACCTACCTTCATATACGTCTGAGGAAACCCAGGGAACAAGAATTTTCATGTTCTCAAAACCATTGTTCTTAACTTTGGAGTACTGAATGAATACCATATATTTATGCATATGGGATGCCACTGCATTCGTGGAAACACAACTTTTGAAAGCAACATTTTAAACTTAAAAGCACATTATTCCTAGACATTAAAGTTCTGCACACTGTTTATGTTCAAGAATCTGCCTCATATAGGTATTTTAAGATATTTTTAAATTAATAAACATTGAATGCTTCTAATGTTATGATTGTTTTGAAAACTCTCCAAAGCAAAATATTAACAAGAATATTTCTTTCAAAGTTGTTTTCCAATATGAAAAATAATTTCTGCATGTGACATGTAGGAAGTACATCTGAATATATATGCATATAAACATAAATAGTAAGTATATATGTACATATAAGTATATATCTAGTATGTATATGTGTATATATAAATATGTGTATATAAGGACTTGCATATAATATATGTATGTATATATTTATGTATCCATGCTATTAAAGAAATTTCTGTCATAATATACATTTTGTAAATTGTATTTTTATTCATTTCATTCTCATTTCCAAGATGTGTTTGATACATCTCTGGTCACGGATAAACAACTCTAGATCTACAAAAGAAAAAATCGACAAGGCAACTCAGAAAGCAAGGTGCATTCAGTGAATGTCCTGGAGAATCCAGGAGTTTCTGTTAACTACTTGTAAGTTTCATTTTGCCTCCTCTCTCCCACCACTCCTTACAATATCTCAAGGTTTAGCTTTCTTAATCATGGCTTTTCCATTGTAGACAAGATGCTCCTCCTGCTTCTCTTCCCTAGTCTGTTTGCTCCCCTCTATTTGCCTTAACCCCAGGATCTCCCACATCCCACTTGTCCCTCTTCCAATCCTCATGCCCTATATCCTTTAACCTCAGTAAGGTCACCTTGGTTTTTATAGATACACATTCACTAAAGCTAGGAGTGAAGAGTCTGTGTCTGAGACTCATGCTTATTATTACCTTCAAATTATAAGAAATAAAACACGTTTTTTTGTATTTACTTATCAGAAACTTGTTTTAAAGGGTGAAAATATTTTTCCAGTTTAATTTTACAGTTTGACTTGCCAATAGAAAAAAAGATTTCAGAGAATCAATATGGTTTTTTTTCAACCATGGTTATTTTTCCTGTAGTAGAACAGCGTATTGTTGGTAACTTGTTATTTTGGAGACACAGCGAAGCCTCATTCTATTAAGGATGGCATCTATTTTATTTTTCTGAGATAAAGGGGCATACTAAACCCTTTTTTTCTAGCAGCTGGGAAATTATGCCATGATACACATACACACACACACACACACAAAGGCATTCTGTTTCTCACATGATATTCCCTCTGGTATTTCCAATCTGACCATGATTACAGGAAAATTGATAATGGTTTTGAGCCGATGGTGCATTTATTCTTATGTGAAACTGTACACTGTGCTCTATGCTTGACCTTCTGGTATAAATATCCTTAGAACACTAAACTGTGAGCTGTATTCTAGGCCTGATTCATCAGAAACAGGATAAGCTAGCCCACACAAGCCATCTTTGGGAGCAAGATAGAGGAATGTGTGTCCTAGCTGTGAGGCTTATCTGTACCTAGAAGTGTGGTAATTGAGATGGTGTGAAATGGCTGCCTGGTTGCATGATTTTAAAAAATTTTTCAGCTTTTATTTTAGACTCGGGGGTACATGTGCAGATTTTTTACATGGGTATGTTTCATGATGCTGAGGTTTGGGGTACAAATGGTCCCATCAAAAAGGTACTGAGCATAGTACCCGATAGGTAGTTTTTCAACCCTTTTCCAGTGTCTAGTAGTCCCCAGTATCTAAAGATGTTACCATCTTTATGTCCCTGTGTACTCAATGTTTAGCTCCCACTTATAGATGAGAACATGAAGCATTTAGTGTTCTGCTTCTATATTAATTTGCCTGATTGTATGTTCTTAATGCCTCAGGTTCACAGACAGATGGGGCTTTATGGTCTTCTTCTACCTCATCCCCCCATATTGAATAATCAGTGTAGCTCTACATATAACTGCCCTGCCATGAATCTTTGGGGATATCATATATTAGAAAATACATTCAAATGCACACTATCTACTGAGAAGGTTGAACCACAGTGGCTCTCAAATCCTGAAAATAGGACACTCTCCTGGCACTACCTCCTGAAAAACAGCTACTTATTGAAGGAAAAAAAATAATAACTCTGCAATTATCCAACATAAGGCAACTTCTATGAATCCAGCTCACCTAAGCTATTTTTTTTCCCTACTTCGAGAGCAAAATGAATACTGCAAGCAGTCAGAGTACTAATGGTCTTTTCCCCCCCAACATTGTTTCCCTTCCTTCCTCCCCACTTGAAAATTGAAGCAAGGGACTGGAGAGACTTCGGGAGCCTCTTTACGCTATCACTTCACAGGCTAGAAGGTGACACCTTTGCCAGGAACTAGCGCAGTCCGACATAATTCAATGTGGCCTGGAGTCATAGACCAAGGGTCATAGACCAAGATAAGAAAGGCATAGAAAATTGGATACAGACAGTATGCAACTTGAGAAACTCTTCCAAGGATCTATATATTACTCCCCCTACACATCACAAAAAAGAGGGGCTTTCTTATTTTAGTTGGGAGTTTGGTTTTGAGAGTCACCAATTGGCCAGGCACAATAGTTCACACCTGTAATTTTAGCACTTTGGAAGTTCAAGGCAGGAGCATCATTGAGCCCAGTAGTTCCAGACCAGTCTGAGCAACATAGCAAGACCTTGTCTCTATAAAAGAGAATACTTTTATTTTTAAATTAAAAATCACCTATAAATTTTCAGGTATTGAATGAAGTTTCTCATAAACCTTGAGAAGAAGTGGGGCCAGAAGGAAGCATTTTTCTTTCAACAGAATGATATATTACTCCAAGTGTGGAGGACTAGAATCCAGAAGAAGACTCATTAAGCCAGGCATTCAATTGTGGAGAGCTAAGGGGTTTGCACAAGACCTCACAGCATGCCAGAGAGATACTGGGATCCTAGTTCAGGATATTTTGGTACTCACTCTTATTTATTTATTTTTTGAGTTACTAAGAAGTCAAATTTCTGCAGCCTTGCAAAGCTATTGCAGCTCCTCTGCCCAGTTTAATCTAAGTAACACAATAAATCTATCTTGTAAAGAATATCAATTTATAAATATCCACAGTAAGAGGTCTTTACACTTATGACCATGGTGATACTGAACATTTAGTAAATGGTCTTTAAATAATCACTTGCTATAATGATGTTGCCACAGAATGCCCAAAGTTACCAATATGAAATAAAGATTTTAAAAACATTTTCAGATGAACAAAAAAGATTAGTGAAATATTCTGGAAAATTCAGAATTTCTGTACTTTTTGGTTGAGTTTATTTGGAAGTGCTATTAAACATGTAATTTTGATTCCATCATAATCGTCCTCTGGACACATCCTCATCCCTGTTTTTTCAACACAAAAATGGAGAGAGAGAGAGGTTAACATACTTGTCCAGTATTACACAATCAGTCATAGGGAAGTTTCCCATATCCTTTAGAATTGGTCTTCAGTGTTTTAGATGTTATATTTTTCCTCCAACTAGATGATATTTTGAGAGTTGACATCACATCTTAACACCACAGTGCCTGGAATTTATATGGGACCTTCAGTGAACAACTTCTATCTCCCTGCCAATTTCACTGGATAGTGATACTTAAATAGACATTTTAATGAAACATGAGTTACTACCATCCCATTCAACTCCATTTGAGAGTTATATGTTCTGTGTAAAAGTAAAAATACTGATTTAACCTTGAAACCCTCTATTTCAATCATCCTTTAGACATTAGTTGTAGAACAGTAAAGGAGACAAACTCTTCTGGCCAGGGTTGATCATCAAAAATAGATTATGTCCCCAAATAACTTCCCAGAATAACCTGAGCTAGTTTCTCTTTGGCTCCAAATGTCAAGCAGCCCCTTAGGAAAGAAATCTCAACAGCCATCCAACATAAAAGTTCTGGAAAGCTTAGGGAAAAAGTCAAATATTCCACATTTGCAGATCAGACCCTGCAAAATATCTTGACTGCTAGAGAATCTTTGGGGATATCATATATTAGAATCTATATTCCAACGCAACACTATCTCCTGAGAAGGCTGAACCACAGCGACTCTCAAATCCTGCAAATAGGACACTCTCCTGGCACCACCTCCTGAAAAAGAGCTACTTGTTGGAGGGGAAAAAAAATAACTCTGCAATTATACAGCACAAGACAACTTCTTGAATACAGCTCACCTAAGCTATTTTTTTTTTCCCTACTCCGAGAGCAAAATGAATACTGCAAGCAGTCAGAGTACTAATGGTCTCCGCCTCCGCCCTCTCCACATTGTTTCCCTTCCTCCCTCCTTGAAACCTGAAGCAAGGGACTGGAGAGACTTCAGGAGCCTCTTTACGCTATCACTTCACAGGCTAGAAGGTGACAGCTTCGCCAGGGACTAATGCAGTCCGACATAATTGAATGTGGCCTGGAGCAAAGCAGCTGCCTGCAGCCACTCTTGATTGTAGCTGTCATCAGGTAGAGCCTGCTGCAGGAAAATACATTCCAGTGGAACACCACCCCACCACTCAGCTCCATAGTGATAGCTTATTTACCCTTATGCTGTGACCACAGTTTTGTAGTTAGTAATTGTCAGTATCACACTGCTGAGTGAGTGCAGACCCTGGGTCTTTGAATTATCAATAATCTTTTTAGTGATCTCGCTCTCTTTCTCTCTTTTTCCCCTCTTGTTCTCTTTCTTCTGGAATGAAATTATACCCCAGAATTCTGTTTATCTACCAGAATTTGATCTGATTCAAAAACACTACTCCATCCATTTTCTACTTTGTTTAATCTAATACCTTCAACATTTTTTTTACAAGCAAAACAAGACACAACTAAAATTGACCCTCTATTTTCTGTTTATTACAATGTTAGAAAATTACTGGTCAAGTTAAGTTTTAAGAGTAGAACTTCATCTGACATTTGTGGATTTCTCTTTACATGATTACAAAAGCTCATTAAATGCAAATGAATAATTCCAAGTATTGTGTTTTCCTCTAAATATGTAGACACAGATGATTTTATGGGGTCAGGTTAAATTCTATGCAAAGAATTTAACTTAAGAGTAAACATTTTATAAGCAAATAAAATAATATGTAAGAAAATAAATAGTTATGTTTAACATTTATATATTTTGATATGAAAAAGTAAGCTGTGTGATCCTGTAAATTGAGATACAGGTAAATTGAAATGGAAAGCAAGTCAGTATGATTTGGATTTTGTGAATTATCTTATTTAATTTTGTGTTATTCTTGATTTACTAATTCAGTGTTAAAATCATAAAAACATTTCTGACTTATTGGTACCTATTTGACTTCGAGATAAGAATTAAATTGTTCATATTGCATTTTCTGCAATTGCTCTTTAGTTCCAACTAAAATTCTAATGTCAAATTGTGGTGTGAGTTTTCTTTTATGGCTAGGTAAATGGAGATGCTTGCTGACTAATGCAAGCATACATGTGTCAGATGTCAATGCTGAAAAAAAGAGTCCTAGCTTCTTAAAACCAATTTAAAATGATAAAATCTGCTTATTTCTTGGAAAGTTCAATTATTTCCTCATTATCCCACTCCCACCCAATTATCTAGTGTCTCTAATCAAATATTTCTTACATCTGTCTCAGTGGCACCAACACGCTGCCTCACCCCACAGAAAAATATTTGATTCTGCCACTTAGGAAGGTATTTACTCTAGAAGAATATTTCAAATGAGTGACTAAGGTAATACCTTTATGACTAAGCTCAAATCCAGCCAGACCATCATCTGTGTGTGTGTTTTTGACTTAAAGCAACAAAAAAAGTTTCTTTTCTCAGTATTCTGTATGTAGAAGTCAGAAATTAAGGGGATGACAGGGCCATACTCTCTCTGACAGCTCTAGGGGAGAGCCCTTCCTTGCTTCTTCTAGCTTCTGATGCTTGCCAGAAATCCTTCTCATTCCTTGGCCTGTTGATGTATCACACCAGTAACATGGCTGTCTTCCCTGATGTGTGTCTTCACATTGTCTTTTCTCTGTGGACATCTGTGCCTATCAGATTGTCATTTTATTGGGACCCAAAGACCAATATTTTGCCCTTTGGTATATAGCTAAGTCATGGCTAAACCAGTTATTATTTACTATTTGACCCCATATACCATGTCCTTAAACTTAACAAAAAAGATGTGGAAAATTTAACTATTATCTGCTGAATTCTAACAGCAGTATAGACAATAAAACTGGATTTTTTTTTAATTCTAAAATATCCCCTTTAAGGTCCATATAATTGAGATATGCTACCATATCTCTTAAATGTCTTGAGGTAGCTACTCATCTATCTAACACATGAAGCAAATTTAGGAGAACTTAGATTATTTATTTTTTTCTGTAATAGAAGGAAAAGTGATATTTATTAGTTCACTGTGTGTGTCTTAGGCATTTTCATAATTTATTTTCTTTGATATTCTCTCCAGCCCTTCAATGTAATCTATGCTGCTTGACAATATTAAACTAGAAGTTAGATAGTATTAAGTTCTCAGTTACAAATTCAAGATTTTCCATCTTTACTGTTAGTAGCAAATCAATAATATCTATGGGCTGACTTGTTTAAAGAATAGACTCTACATAATTACAGGACTTCACTATAGAAGTAAATTGCGGCAAACACGTGTATTCTAATATTTTTGCATGATATTTTTTTCCTGAAGTAAATTTCCTGCTTGCTCTTTTCTGTAGATATTAAGCTATATATGTTTCTGTGGGCTAAGATTTAAGGCAATTACCTTAGCAATTTAATTTGCTGGAATTCTAGCATGGAAATATGTGGGTGGGGTAAATATTCGGTTTGGAAGGAAGTATTGCTCTGACTTGCTCAGGTCATTTCTGTCACCCAAAATGTCATGACTAATCCCAACAACATCAGGCTGTATGAAGAAGCAGAGATTGAGGTTTATGTGCTGACGCATAAGTTTATATAAAAGTCTCTTCCAAAGTGGATAGTTTTTCTCAGTATCCAAAGGTAAAAATATTAAAATTTGATGGGTGTGCACAGTACTGAAGGCTGACGCCTTAAGAGTTAAAATCCACTTCTGATTGATTCATACATGGTAAATCATCCACTCTCTTAGTCATCCCTGAAACAAATAGAGATGATATTATGACCCCCATCCCAATCCTTCAATTAATCTGATCATTTACAACCAATAGACAGTGTCAACATTAAAATTTCATCTATCTCCAGAGGCTGAATTTCACGAACTGTTGTTCACAAGGCTACTTTATTTTGCCTGAAAAAATCACACAAATCTATTATTACTTTCTAGATATTAATATACAGCCATTTATATGTGTATAAATATGACAATAATATACACATATATTAAAATGTCTAAGTGAAAGGATAAAAAACTAGGCTGAGCATGCTGGCTCATGTCTGTAATTCCAGCACTTTGGGAGGCCAAGGTGGGTGGACCATGAGGTCAGGAGATCAAGACCAGCCTGGCCAAGAGGGTGAAACCCCGTCTCTACTAAAATACAAAAATTACCTGGGGGTGGTGGCAGGTACCTGTAATCCCAGCTACTCTGGAGGGTGAGGCAGAGAATTGCTTGAACCTGGGAGATGGAGGTTGCAGTGAGCCGAGATTGTGCCTCACTGCACTTCAGCCTGAGAGACAGAGTGAGACTCTGTCTAAAATAAATAAACAAACAAGTAAACAAATAGAATAAAAAATTAAATTAGTTAAATGAACCCAAAATGTATGAAGAGATAGTTTAGTGTTTTATGTGGAGACATTCTAACATTAAGAAAAATCTTTCCATGTGGCTCTAGGCAGAGTAAAGAAAGTGATCCCCAAACATTTTAGGTGTTCTTTTGGCTCAAGAAATTTGGATAGGATGTATCAGTACTGCAGTGCAGTGTCAAACACATCGTTTTACAGATGTTGCCTTTGCCAGTATATGTTCACTTCAAGTTACAAACAAAAATCATTTACTGATAGTTCTGCTATTTTAATTTTAGACATATATGTATATAATTTTATTAAATGTGTCATTTAAACAACAGTAGTCTATTTTTCTTATATGAATGAAGGCTTTGAATATTTACTTCGTCAGGCTTGTAGGCAATCTGTACTCCTCATTCTGTACTTAAAAAAAAGTAATTGCATTTCACTCTCATATTCATTGCAGCATTATTCACAAAAGCCAAGATATGGAAATAACCTAAGTGTCCATCAATGGATAAACAAAGAAAATGTGCCACACGTATATGAGTATAATTTGGTCTTAAAAAAGAAGGAAATCCTGCTATTTGCAACAACTTGGATGAATCTGGAGGACATTATGCTAAGTGAAATAAGCCAGACACTGAAAGACAAATACTGCATGATCTCACTTACATTAGAAATATAAAAAGCTCGAACTCATAGAAATAGAGTAGAATGGTGGTGCCTGGGAGGTGGAGGAAATGGAGATGTTGGCCAAAGAGTACAAAAGGCTAGTTATATGAATGAGTTTGGGAGATCTATTGTTCAGTATGGTGACTATAGTTAATAATAATGTATTGTAGACTTGATATTTGCTAAGTGAGTAGATCTTAAGTGTTCTTAACACACACACACACACACAAACGATAACTATGTTAGGTGATAGATATGTTAATTAGCTTGACTTTGTTAATCCTTATCCAATGTATATCAAAACTTTACATTGTATTTCTTAAATATTTATCTACATTCCTCACTCATAGCCCTCAATAAAACTGGAAAAAAATTAATTGCATCTTACCTGTCAGTAATCAGTTATTTTACTATTAACCAGTGTGTCAGATACCACCAGCAGCTGTAGCTTTTTTTTTTTTTTTTAACTTACCTCACATTAATTGATAACTTTACAAGTATTTGGCAATGGAGCTACACAGAAGTCTTCATAAGTAGTTAACTTAGAGGTATCATTCTAAAAGAGCAAAATAGTTTATAATCTATAGGCAGAATTGTTTACCATCCTACATTATTTTAACATAATAGACGTTAAAAATAATATCTGTGCCATTGAAAACAGGGTTTGGGGGATGGAAAGGCATCAGATGAAATCATCTCTGCATCTTTTAAAAATATAACCTCCATGAGGTGCAGCAGTCTTGTAAGCAAGGGGAAAGAACGGCATTTGTCCAGTGGTTGCTACGCGGCTGCCGACAAGGAGATTGTTCTTCTCAGAGGAGGACTCCAGGATCCATCACTGAGAGTGCGACACAAGTTTGCCGTATTTTCATGAACATGAAAAAAGTATATTTTTAGGAGTTGGCCAACTATGACTAGTCAGCTGTCGGATTGTATTTAGATTTGGGGAATGCTGTGAGAGGATTGAAACCACTTGTTTCTCTCTCTGTCTTTCTCTACTTGTCACTGCAATAAAGTTGGCTCTGGCTCCAGGGAGCCCTTGGTAAAGTACAATGCCCAGGGCTATGGGAGATGGAGGCCTCAATAACTGATATGAAAGGTCCTTAATTAAGCACTTAGCATTTCAAGGCAGTCATCACTGCTCGCCCACAGCCCGAGCTGGCAGTCCGTCACCGCCGATAGGACACCTAGAAGACTAACGTGAGTTGAGTCGAGTCTTTTGTACTTGAGGCGAGCCGCCCCGAGGCACAGGCTGATCCGGTGACCCTCCCAGATACACTTTCTCTGCCGGAAGGAACAGGATATCAGATGTGACAACACTGCAGCCGGGAAAGGATTCCCCCTCCCTGCCGTCCACCCCACACCCTCCGAAAGATCAGGGATTTGAGAAGAAAGTTAGAATGACAGTGGCACTTTCTTGGCTCAGCAGATCACTATGAATATAACCAAACCCAATGAATGAATAATGATGAATGTATTATGAAGCAAAAGGGAACCCCCCTTCATTGTAAAATGCCGATTATTTTGCAATTACCCAGGGCCTCGAAAAAGTTAACTAGGAAAGAAACATTTCCTTTCTTTTTTCCCCTCACAGCACATAATTCTCTGGGCATGAGAAACCAGAATAAACATAAATGTTTGGGGAAGTTTATCTTTATATTAAGGAGCTGGGAGACTTGGCAGCATTAAAATGGAAAGGGTTAATGGAATGAACTATAGATTAAATTGTAAAGCAATCAAAGAAAACCAAACAGTTTATAGCAGACAACCATCTTCTGGTGTTTGGGTCTGTGTCAAGCCATGGATGTGGAAAATTAAAGCCATACTGAGAAGGGAAATGAACCATGTCTAATACATCCCCAGCAATAAAATGTTTTCACTAGGACTGTAAAACTGTGGCTTACATTAGGAAAAAGAAAATCAAACTATATGTCAATTCCACATCATGGGACATGAAGTGTCCACAAAAATTTATATTACTATTTAGAAGTGTTTCATTCTGGTGTTTTATTGTGATTGGATGCGCCCTCCTCAGTATCTTTTGACTGGTATGAAAATGATTTGAACTACTTTTTTAGCATTTATTTTACATCTATTACCTGTTCTATTACTTTTTATTATTTTATTGTGCTGTGTAGAGGATTTTGCACAGTTTTCATTATAATGTAACATTAAGTCAATTTATTTGTGTATTACATGCTGTATAATTGCACCTTTTTCTAGAACAATTTGGATTTCATTATCTAACAAATCAGCACTGTTACATTTCTAAAAGCTCTTGTTAGAAATCAAGTGCGTTTTCAAAGTAGGACAACAGAGGTCAAGTTTGCACCAAAAAGATTCCTCACTAATGCGGAAACTATTTGAACATCAGGAGAAGGTCATATTGAAAAGAGGGAAATACTTGTTTCTTTGAGAAAATATTTAATTATTCACTATTGTACTAGGTTAAGATCAATAAGGATCAATACTGCAAGAAAAAAGATCTTGTAGAACAAAGGGTTCTGACATGGAACAGATAACAGTGAGATATAGATCCTGGAACAAACAAATTAATCCAGGAGAAATATCAATTGTAACAGTGTTTGGTTTATTATTATTAAGAATATCAACATACCATTTGGCTGCTTAGTTTACAAGGGCCATAAATTGTAAAACTACCAGGCATAATGAAGTGTACATATGTTTTTACAGAGCTGTTTTATAAACTGATCTATGCCTAACATAGAGGTAGCATACATTATTTCAGCAGTCACACAGGTAAAATGCAAAACACCAGCAACCACTAAGAAATTAAGTTGTTAAATCCTTAACAGAATGTGGATTGATGTTTTATAGGCATAATTATATTTTACATTTTCAACGAATTAGGATGTAGAGATGGTAAGTTCTTTGACACCGCATTTTCTAGACTGCATGGTTGGTATTTATCCTATACTATTTTAGG
The DNA here is from genome assembly GCF_000951045.1 of Mandrillus leucophaeus. Classification (NCBI taxonomy): domain Eukaryota; kingdom Metazoa; phylum Chordata; class Mammalia; order Primates; family Cercopithecidae; genus Mandrillus; species Mandrillus leucophaeus. The sequence goes on along the minus strand of NW_012099333.1, from coordinate 504,991 downwards.
TTGTTTATTAACTTCTCATGAGTGTTTTCTTTTCTGTTTTTATGAGACTCTCAGTGGTCTTAGGGTAGGAGCGATCTTATACTTCTCCACAACCCTGCAGCCTAATAGAGATCATTGTAATATTGGCTTTCTGCTGTTAGCGGTAGTAAACGTCAAAAGACATTATTCCACTGTTTAAGACAGTAAGTTACTTATTTTATTTAGATTCCAAGACATAGGTTGCCAATGATATTATTTTTTTCTTCTTAAGGATATGTGGTATATGGGAACTTCAGATATCGAGAGAAAATTCAATTGTTATTTATCAAAGTAAATATCAAATTTTCCTTTAATGAATTTGGAGATGTGTATAATCAAACCTATGCCAAATAAAAGTGTTTTAATTTAAAAGAATACATTATTTTATTTAAAAAACAAAATGTTTCATTCAATCTGACATTTTTACCTGTTATAGAAATTTTACTCAAAATGTCCTCAAAACTTTTACAACATCTCTTTGTGAGGACTTGTATGCTTCCTTCCATGATCACACTGTAAGTAATATGGGATAAAATGCTTTAGCAAAATTTTTACCACAATTTCTTGGACAGGTGAATAATATTGCATCATATGTTGGCCTTTTCAACTAAACTGTTTTCTTCACAAATAACATCTTTTAATGACGTTTCTGTGATGTGCTGCTTTGTTATTCTTATACATAGCGACTCAAGCTGTTGGGAACAACAATGAACAATAACAAAATGCATCCTTGTATTCAATGGCTGAGGTACACTTGAATGAAGTCATCAAGGTAATATATTCTTTGGATTTTCGATATATGCTAGTTACGCAAAAGTCAATCAATTTATTGGCCTCTACTTTATCCAGACCCTCATTCCTTTGTAAAACATACTGCCTGATGCTGGCAGCTAGTAGCCTTCATGCTAATAGTCATGTATTTCTGCTTCTATCAGCTGAGGTGTATGGTAACAGTTAGTTCTGTTTGTTCTCAAAACTTTGTACTTTTCACGATAATTATATAGCATAAGTGTTGTATCAACTAATAAACATAAGCCAAGTATTTGCCTTTATGAAAACTGTTGAATACTTTAAGAAGACTGAAAAAGTAAATTGAAATAAAAGATATTCGACGTTCTGTAAGATAAAAAAAAAGAAAACATACTCAACTCTGTGCACACTGCTTTGCAGATCTCATCAAGATACTCAATTCTAAATTAATCCAAACTCAAAATAGTACACAACACTTTATAGGCATAATTTTTTTCTTAAACAATAGGAACTTCAATCAGGAGACCAAAGAAAATATCTTGGTCTTACCTTAAAAGATCAATGGAAGAAAGAATGGATTTTTAACACTTAATAAGTTAAAATAAATGTTTCATGGATGCATATATGCATTTTATTATTCCCCTGATAATGATACTAGTATACATGGTGCTAGTTGAACTTAAGAATTCCTAGGAAATATATTGATATTCCACATCAGTATAGATACATACCACAATAGAAACCCAAATATCTAGATTTATATGTATCATCTAGAATCATAACTAAATAAAACAAAATGAAACATAATCATTTATCTAAAAAGTGAGCTAACATATATCTTTCATATTGAGAAATTAATAGGCACTATCCCAATTTCTTAGTTTAATTTAAAAAATTAAGTATAAGTTTTGAAAGTATTTACCTTTGCTTTAAAAAATGAACAACAAAAGACTGCATATATTTTGAATTATTAAAGAGGAAAATGAAAAACTAAAGATTTTTTGCCAAAGACAGAAAAAAAATAAATGATTTACAATAAAAAAAAATAGAAGACCACTAACATAATCCATGTAGCATATGGGATTTTATACATATATAAAATGTATTATTTAATATATGTAAAATATGTAAATATATCTTAAGATAAACATAATTAAAAATATATATGTAAAATTGAGTCAATAACAAAAGCAATTACCACACAAATAAAACAACTCAAAGTTTATAAGTACAAAAATAAAAAATACAACAAACCCAACAATAATCTGTAATAAAATTGTTAGGATTATTATAAGTTGAATTCAAGTTAAAAGCATAATATATAAATAAAAATACCAATAACTTTAAAAATAGTGACAAAGAATATGATAAAAAATAATTACACTTTTGTATAAACATGTAATGAATTTACATGTTTCAAATCATACATACAACAGAGAAAGCTAATTTCTGGTATTTTAAGAAGAATTAGACATGTAATGAAACTAGCAGAAAATATTAACATACATTTTGATTTATTGATAAATTTGGAATACAGATTATAAGTAATGATATAAGTATTTTAAATAATGTAATACAATTAATATTCATCTAATAAGCACATTAAAACTATTTATGCTGATGAGAACACAACTTTTTTACATGCTCATAAAATGTTTTTTTAAAAAGTGACATTTATAAGGACAGAAAGAGAAAATAAAAGTGGTAATGTTGCAAACCACAATAATATTTGTATAACAAAAGTAGTTCTAAATATCAACGTTGAAAATAATTGAAAATCTCTTAGTCATTTGGAAATTTCCACCTCTGCTCACCCAATTATTCTAAACAAGATTTTGTCAAACTTCAGTTTGTCTAGGACAGCGTTTCTCAATGTAGTCAAAGACCACTTTATTAGAATAAATGTGGGTGTCTGTCAAAAAATGAATATTCTTAGCACTGAATGCAGTCATCCCAAACCATAGTTTTTAAAGATGGTATTTGGGAACCTGTGTTTACCATCTAGGTGATTGTTGACCAACAGGGATCTAGATATTAGTGATACTTATCTCTAAATTCTAAGATTGGAAAGAAAAACCAAAGGCTTCTGATGGAAGATGAGAGAGCATATATTTATCTTTTCTTCTCTGAAGACCTTTCTGAAATGCCATAAAAGGGATAAACATACAAATCCCCCAAAAGTAGGCAGATACTAGATAAGAATAGGTAACAGATAAATGCTGAAGAGTAAGAGAGTGTGCTTCAGGCATGAAGAGGTTTCAATGAATCTGGAAGATTAAATAAAAAAGGAATGGAAGCATAATTCATGTAGCAAGTCAAAGAAAGACACAGCTTTGATATCTGAAAAGCAGAATATGGACAGGAAGTCAATTTGCCTCTTAGAATCTTAGAAGCTTAGATCTAGGAGAAAGTGGAGAACAAAGAAAAAACGTGGATAAAAATAGGAGGACTTGCTGACATTTACGTATGGGAAACTGACTCACAGCCACTTCCTCATCCGAAATAAGTAGTAATACAACCAGATGTCTCCTTCTTCCAGTCTTCAAACATTCCAGGCAGGAGAATGGAGGTTTCTTCTATGCAGAAAGTGAATGGCGTCAAAGAAAAGAACTCTATATTCTGTATTTTGTGCTCCCCTGACAAGTTGACTAGCATTCTGATTGCCCTAAAACCAAGTGAAAAAGTCAGTAATTCAGAAATTCAAAGTTCTCAGTTTGCTGTTTAATGTCTTATAACTATGAATAGTGAATCAAGAATTATCAAGCATTTGAAGAAATTCTTTACCATGAAAGAGGGAGACCCAGGCAAAGCAAAACAAATCGACATTACAGTAGCCAGACATAATGAAGTTCTAGTAAAAGATATCCATAAAGGTATTGAATAATAAATTCTTAAAAAGACCAACACATTGTGACCAAGGAAAAAAAATCAAAGAACAATTCCTGAATTTAAAAACGCGTCAGCAGAAAAGCTAGAATTATGGTGAAAGAAATCTGTTATTAAGTAGAACAAAAAGATAAAAAGATAAAAATTATGAAGGATTATTCTTTAAACTTCAATATCTAAAAAATAGGAGTTCTCAAAAAAGACAAGAAAGAAAACCAAGAGAAAGAAATTATCAAAGAAGTAATAGAAGAAATTTCCCCAGACATGAAGGTAATAAGACTCTAGGTCTCTGGAATCCAATGTAGTAGTTGCTTATTACAAACTATCACAAACTTACATGCAAAATAAAATAAAGATATATTACCTGTGAAATTAAATGATTCACACAAGCACAGATTTTCCAAAATAAACTAGGAAGCTGAAAGGTAATGAAACAAAACCTTAGCAGTTCTAAGGAAAATAATTTTTAACCTTAAAATCTAAAATCAGACAGCTCTGTATCAAACTATGTATAATTATAAAGAAAGAATATGGATATTTGCTGATCCACAGCAGTCAGAAAATTTACCTCCCATGTACTGTTATAGTTAGATATTTGTGTATGTGTTCCAGCAAAATCCAGAATCAACCAAGAAATAGGAGAAGATGGGAATCAGAAACCTGGGTTCAGTTCAGAACAGCAATTAAGCAAAGTTGCAAGGTAAAATTTCTTCCCAATCTCACTAAAGTGCATTATGGGAAAAATTCATCTATCACTGTAAATATGGCTTTGACTATATTTCTTGCAAATTGGATTATAATAATAAGAAAAGTTTACTTGTTATCCGGTTTTAGATTATATTATGAAGTCTCTCTTATTATATATTCAGGCCTAAATTGTTTTGCATAAATTTTTATGCTTCTCCCACTATTAGACTAGAAATGCTTATTCTAATATATATCCAATTGTGTCTTTGAAAAAAGATGTCTGGAAGTTTGTTTATTAATCAGTTGTTATATGTTGTCTCTGGGTGCTGGGATTTTGGAAAATTATCTATCTATTTATCTATCCATCTATCTATCTATCTATCTACCTGCCTGCCTATCTTCCTATTTTTATAGTACTTTGTATTATTGCTTGAATTCTTTTTGGCATTAACAGGATTATAAACTATAAATATACAGGGAATTGCAAAACATTTGATGTAACCTAAATGACCATAAATGGGAGGATTGCTTAAATAAATTATGGTCCATCAACACAAAGGAATAATACATCGCTATAAAAATGAAGATCCTTGAGTACTGAAACATCATAGGTTTTTAAAAGTAGGAGATCCTAATTTTTTGTAAAGTATAATTTGTATAAAAATGATGAAAGAAAAATGTATATTTATATTTATTTATGCATAAAATAAAAATGCATAACTTGTCTCTAAGGAAGAAATCTGGATGATTTGGGATCAGGAGTGAGAAGAATTTTCACTCTGTGTCCTTTTTTAAAAAATAGACAATTTTTTATATGACAATTTTAGGTTTATGGCAAAATTTCACAGAAGTTACAGAGATTTCTCTGACTTTCCTTGTCCCTACACATTCATAGCCTCCCCCATTATTAATATCCCCTGCCACAGTGGTACATATGTTACAACTGGTGAGTTACATTTGTACATCATTATCACCCAAAGTCCATATTTACATTAGGATTCACGCATGATGTATATTCACGCATGATGTATGGGTTGTTTTCTTACAAGTTTATAGTGACATATATCCACTTTTAAAGTATTATACAGAGTAGTTTCACTGCTCTAAAAATCCTCTGTTATCCAGTTTTTCACCTTTCCTTCCCCGTAGCCCCTGGGAACCACTTATCTTTTTACCACCTCCATCGTTTTGCCTTTTCCTAAATATCATATGGTTAAAATCATATGGCATGTAGTCTTTTCAGACTAGCTTCTTTGACTTAATGAGCATTTAAGTTTCCTTTATGTGTTTTCATGGTTTGAAACATCATTTCTTTTTAGTGCTGAATAATATTACATTGCTTAGATATATCATCATTTATCAATCATTTACGTAATGAAAAAAAACATTGGTTCCTTCCAAGTCTTGGTGATTACTAATAAAGCTGCTATGAATACCAGTTTGTAGGTTTTTGTGTGGACCTAAGTTTTCAACTCCTTTGGGTAACTATCAAGGAGGATAATTGCTGGATTTTATGGTAAGAGAGTATGCTGTTTGGTAAGGAACTGCCGAACTGTCTTCCAAAGTGGTTGTACCATTTGCATTCCCACCACAAATAAATGAGAGCTCTGTTGCTGCACATCCTTGTCAGCATTTGGTATTATCCATGTTCTAGACTTTTGCCTGTCTAATATTGTGTAGTGGTACCTCGTTGTTGCTTTAGTTTGCATTTTCCTGCTGACATATGATGTGTAACATCTTATCATATGCTTATTGGCATCCATGCATCTTCCTTGGTGAGTGTTTGCAAATTTTCAAATGAGAGTTTTTTTTCTTATTGTTGAATTTTAAAAGTTATTTTTATAATTTGGATAACAATCCTTTACCAAATATATATTTTGCAAATATTTTGTTATGATTTTCAGCTTCTCTTTGACTTCTCTAGGTTATGTCTTTTAAACAACTTTTTCAAAACTTTTACTTTGGGGTCCAGAGTACATGGGCAGATTTGATATATAGGTTTACTAGTGCCATGGGGGTTTCATGTACAGATTATTTTATCACCCAGGTACTAAGCCGAGTACCTAATAGTTTATTTTTTCTACTCCTTGCTCTCCTCAACCTTATACCCTCTGGTAGGCCCTCCCTAGGTTTTGTTGTTCCTCTCTTTGTTTCCATGTGTTCTCATCATTTAGCTCCTACTTATATGTGAGAACATGTGATATTTGGTTTTCTGTTCCTGTGTTAGTTTTCTAAGGATGATGGTGTCCAGATCCATGTATGTTCCTGCAAAGGACATGATCTCTTTTTTTTTTATGGCTACATAGTATTCCATGATGTATAGGTACCACATTTTTTTTAATCCAGTCTGCCATTGATGAGCATTTAGGTTGATTCCATGTTTTGCTGTTGAGAATAGTGCTACAGTGAACGTATGTGTGCACATGTTTTTATGATAGAACATTCACATTACTTTTGGTATATAACCAGTAATGGGATTGCTGAGTCGAATAATAGTTCTGTTTTTAGCTCTCTGAGGAATCACCACACTGCTTTTCATGATGGTTGAAATAATTTACACTCCCACCAACAATGTATAAGTGGTCCCTCTTATCCACAACCTTGCCAATCTCTGTTATTTTTTGACTTTTTAATAATAGCCATTCTGACTGGCATGTGATAGTATCTCATTGTGTTTATGATTTGTATTTCTCTAATGATCAGTGATACTGAACTAAGCTTATTTTCACAGTATTGTTGGCCTCATGTATGTTTTCTTTTGAAAAGTGTTTGTTCATGTCCTTTGCCCACTTTTTAATGTGGTTATTTGTGTTTTTTTTTTTTCTTGTAAATTTGTTTAAGTTCCGTATAGATGCTAGATATTAGGTTTTTGTCAGATTCTATAGGTTGTTTACTCCACTGATAATTTCTTATGCTGTGCAGAAGCTCTGAAGTTTAATTAGGTCCCATTTGTCAATTCTTACTTCTGTTGCAGTTGCTTTTGGTGTCTTTGGCATGAAATCCTTGCAAGTTTCTATGCCTAGAAAAAGTACTTCCTAGGTTATCTTACAGGATTTTTATAGTTTTGGGTTTTACACTTAAGTCTGTAATCCATCTTTAGTTGATTTTTGTATGTGATGTGCAGAAAGGGTCCGGTTTCAATCTTCTGCTTATGGCTAGCCAGTTATCCCAATACCATTTATTGAATAGTGAGTCCTTTCCCCTTTGCTTGTTTTTGTCAGCTTTGTTGAATGAAAAATCATATAGTTGCAGGTGTGAGGCCTTGTATCTGGGCTCTTTATTCTGTTCCATTGGTCTATGTGTCTGTTTTTGTACCAGTACCATGCTGTTTTGGTTACTATAGCCTTGTAGTTTGAAGTCGTGTAGCGTGATGACTTCTGCTTTGTTCTTTTTGCTTAAGATTGCCTTGACTGTTTGGTCTCTTGTTTGGTGAATTTAAAAATATCTCTTTTTTTTTTCTAGTTCTGTGAAGAATTTCATTGGTAGTTTGAGAGAAATAGCATTGAATCTGTAAATTCCTTTGGGGAGCATGGCTATTTTAACAATATTGATTCTTCTTGTTCATGAGCAACTGTGTCTTTTGTAAAGCAGCATTTTTCTTTTCTTTTCTTTTTTTTTTTTTTTGAGACGGAGTCTCGCTCTGTGGCCCAGGCTGGAGTGCAGTGGCGCGATCTCGGCTCACTGCAAGCTCCGCCTCCCGGGTTCACGCCATTCTCCTGCCTCAGCCTCCCAAGTAGCTGGGACTGCAGGCGCCCGCTGCCACGCCCAGCTAATTTTTTACAGTTTTAGTAGAGACGGGGTTTCACCGTGTTAGCCAGGATGGTCTCGATCTCCTGACCTCCTGATCCGCCCGCCTCAGCCTCCCAAGTACTGGGCTTACAGGCGTGAGCCACCGCGCCCGGGTGCAGCAATTTTTAATTTTAATGAAATCCAGCTTAGCAATTCTTTCTTTCATCTTTTATGCCTTTGGTATTGCAAATAAAAAGTCATCGTCAAACCAATGGACATCTAGAGTTTCTTCTATGCTATATTTTAGAAGTTTTATTGTTGTGCATTTTACATTCAGGTCTGTGATTTAAGTTAATTTTTGTAATAGATGTAAAATCTGTGTCTACATTCATTTTTTTGCATGTGGATGTCCAGTTGTTTCAATTTTATTAGTTAAAGATTTTGTTGTATTGTACAATTCCTTGCATTGCCTCCCCTCCTTTGTCAAAAAGCAATTCACTATATTTATGTGGGTCTAATTCTGGGTTCTCTGTTCTGTTCCATTGATCTATTTTTTTTTTCACCAAAACCACATTGTCTTAATTTCTATAGCTTCATAGCAAGTCTTGAAGTCCTGTAGTGTCAGTCCTCCAACTTTGTACTTCTTTAGTATTGTGTTGTTGATTCTGGTGTACACCCTTTTATAATTTCTGAATTTTTAGCTATTTGCATGTATTATTTATAATTAATATTAGCCAGGCATCGTGGCTCATTTCTGCAATCCTAGGACTTTGGGAGGCCAAGGTGGGATAATTGCTCAAGGCCAGAAGTTCAGGATAAACCTGGACAACATAGTGAGACCCCATCTCTACAAAGAATAAAAGAATTAACTGGGTATGGGAGCACATGCCTGTAATCTCAGCTATTTGGAGGCTAGGGTGGGAGGATCACTTGAGCTCAGTCCAAGGCTGCAGTGAGCTATAATTTTGCCACAGCACTTTATCCTGGGCAATGGAGTGAGATCCAATTTCTAAAAAAAAAATATAAAATGAAATAAAATATTTTTAAAAAACTATATTAGTATTATCTATTAACCTAATTTACATTTTAATTAGGCATTGCTTAAATGAATTCCTAATTAGGCATTGTAGAATGCCTAAAATGCTTCCCCTCCCAACTTTTAGTGTAGAAAACTTGTAATTATAAGAATCAGTTAAAGGTTTAGTTCTTTAGATATTTTTCTAATTACTACCTACTCTTCTCGAAGGTCAAAGTCACTTTCCTCCTCTCTTCTGCCCCAGAATCTTGTGTGTAAATCTCTTTTAGTACTTTGAGTGCTGTATTCCACCCTTTCAATTCATCTTATCTCAAAGAACAGCATCGCCATCTATACAAGTGACCCTGGTTTATCTATTCATCCTAATTTCTTCATCTCTCCTATTCCTCCTATCTCATCAGCAATGTTTGTTTTTCAAGTAAGCCCACAGGTGGCAGAAAGTATTATAAACTGATCATGTAACCCTCCCAGGACAAGTGACTGGTTTTCTCCTGATGGAAATGGAGCTGTCCAGGGGTCAGTAACCATCAAACAAGGTTGACACATTTGAAAGAAATGATGTAAAAATCGATGTGTCTAGTACAATTATCAAATTAAAATCTTTCAATAGCTCCCACATTTTCTTAATCATCATATTAAAATGGTTTAGCAAGCCTAATCTCATAGTAACCTTCTTCTCTTCTGTTTCACCCATTTTCCCAGCCATAATGAACTTCTTGTGTCTCCCATGTGCCAAGGTTTCTTAAGTCTTTCTTAAGTCTTTCGTCTATTTACATGTTCTTTTCTTGGTACTCTATTACTTCCCTCTTGAGTTCCTCATTTCAAGCCATTCTCCAAACGTAAATTTGGCTATCATGTATTTTAAAAAGCCTGTCTTGAACCCACCAGTTTCTGTTTAAGGATAATCTGTTGTGTTCCATTAGCTTTTTTGTATTTACTTTGATTTTGGGATTTATAATGATTTTTCCCATTAGGGTTGAGTCTCTCAGTGACTAAGATATTTTTTCTGTGATCACTGCATTCTTCATGTTAGCATGGGACTGACTCTTGTTAGTTAAGGCTCTTTGTGTGCAAGAACCAGAAACTTACTTAGGCTTGCTCAGTTGAGGTGGAATTTATTGCAAACATACAAGATAGTTCACAGACATTGGAAATGAAACACACCAGACATCACAGGAAATGGAGTTAGAAATGAAACTTCCTTCTCTCTGTCTCTCAAGCTGAATTACTTTTCATCTCTCACTGATTCCCAAGTGACACATGAACATGATCTTCTCATCTTTGCTTTCTCTCTTTCTCCTCTTTGACAAAGTATAGAGAAAAATGTTATTTTTTTCCCAAAGCCTCTTTGCCTTAAAAACAGAGCCCTACTTTTTCTTTTAGGTAACTTCCTTTTCTTCCTGAAAATAGCCAATAGTCCCCAGCTCCAGACAAGGCATTTCATGTGACTCAAACTAGGCTTTAATATTCTATTTTCCCAGGAATTTTAATTTTGAGTGAAGTGACACACTAAATGTGATTAAAGCTGATAAACTCCTCTGGTAGTAACATTATAGAGAGACTTGATCCTTATTTACAAGGAATGCCCGAGTCCCTGTATTGAGATTCCAGAGTTGCCTCCATTCTTTTCTTTCATTATGTGAACTACTCTCCTTACATTTTCTTTTTGACATATAGCCAGCTTCTGTTGCTAATAATCACAGAATACTAACTGACATTCTTGTTTTCTCTGTTTCCACATGACCAGTAGTCTCAGAGCATTATGTTTCTTTACCCTCAGTTGCCTGAGTCTCTGTGTTTCTTTGTTCAAATTCTAGTAAAACAGTTTAGTTTCTGGTTATCTGTGTAGTGGTAGTCTTTAATTTAGGTATGCATACTCGTTCGTATCAGTTGTGACCAGATGTAGCGAGGACCCATTAAAAAAGTGTGGCTTCCTAGGGTTACCCTTGAAACTAGGCCCATGAGCAAGAGAAAATGCTGTGGGACAATAAGAATCCTGAGACATGTGTATTACCTTGGCACACAGATCTTGTGACTCTCCTGTAGAACCCTCTATGTCTTCTTTACATAAGTTGAAGGCCACTGGCAAGATAGGTAATAAGTGTGGATATACAGAGAGTATATTTATGGGTCCAGCTTACTGATTTTGGTTCTGGCGCCAGAATTTGTGAGTTTCAATTCCAGCTCTGCCACTCATTAGCTGTGTGATCTTTGAAAAATTACCCAACTCTTCGAGTCTCAGTATCTTCATTGCTAAAATGAGGATAATAAAACTCTCTTATTCAGTTATTGTGACAATGAATGAGTTAATCAATATAAAATATTTAAAACAGTGTCTGGAAGATAGTAATTTTTGAATGGATGTTAGCTAGTATTATAATTTCTTATTTTTGTTATTATTATGTTTGGGATGACACAATGGGAAAAACATCAGGAGTGAATGCTATATAATCTTGCTAACTTGATATTTGGGAATGAAGAGGAATTAGGAAAGGTTTTAGTTGCATACTTAATTTGCATAAAGTTTTTCTCATCATAATGTCTGATATGGTTTGGCTGTGTCCCCACCCGAATCTCATCTTGAACTGTAGTCCCCATAATCCCAAAGGGTCGTGGAGGGACCCGGGGGAGGTAATTGAATAATGGGACAGCTACTCCCATGCTGCTGTTCTTATGATAGAGAGTGGGTTCTCATGAGATCTAATGATTTTTATAAGGGTTTTTTTTTCCCCTTTTGGTCATACTTCTCCTTCCTGCTGCCATGTGAAAAAGGATGTGTTTGCTTTCCCTTCCACCATAATTATAAGTTTCCTGAGGCCTCACCAACCCTGCAGAACTGTGAGTCTCTTAAACCTCTTTCCTTTATAAAGTAGCCAGTATGAGGTATGTCCTTATAGCAGCATGAGAACAGACTAATACAATGTCATTAGCAAGACAAAGAATTTCCATAATTGGAACACAAAGAGCACCATTCTCCAAGCTGTATTTAGTTACGTTTCTGCCCTACTAAGTCAGACTTCAGCTCTTCCTTGCCTCACTCCATTGTTGTGATTTTACTCATAGGTAGGAACTAAACAGTGAGATCACTTGGACTCAGGAAGGGGAACATCACACACCGGGGTCTATCATGGGGAGGGGGGAGGGGGGAGGGATTGCATTGGGAGTTATACCTGATGTAAATGACGAGTTGATGGGTGCTGACGAGTTGATGGGTACAGCACACCAACATGGCACAAGTATACATATGTAACAAACCTGCACATTATGCACATGTACCCTAGAACTTAAAGTATAATAATAAAAAAAAGAAAAAAAAAGAATGTAGAATTTTTTAGCTTCCTCTTCCTTACTTGATTTGTATCTTCATATGACTTATAATTCATATCATATAGCACACATAATATATATTTCTATTAAGTAAAAACATTCAAAACATTAATAACTGGAGGAAGCTGTACCTCTAGATGGGATGGCAGGTCCTGAGGTAGACAGATTGGACGAGATTGCCTGAAGAATCATGTATTTGACCTTTACATAACCAGTCTTTCCTTCTTTGTGCCAAACCCAGCATCAGAGAACATAAATTGCTATCAGGATTGGTACCAGAGGGAAATCATTTACATTTCTGTGTAAGGCACAAAGGGTTCAGGTTAATTAGCCATATCCTCTTAGGATTTCCTTCTTCCATGGAGCAGGTAGACTTACTTCCATACACTAGTGACAGGGGCTGCCCTTTTCTTCTACAGAAGAGCCTCATACCTGCTTTGTCACCAGGAATCATCACCCAGGATTGTAGTGAGGTTCACTGTTCTCTTCTGAAAAATTTACCAAATATATTCTAGAAGAACAGCACATAAGTTTCTTAAAATTTATTATTTTACTACTTGCCTGATTGTAAAATAATTGATGCTCACTGTAGAAAATAATAGAAAAAGAAAACACAACTTTCTGTAACTCCACAATCCATAATTCATCATTTTAAATATGTTGATATGGTGTTATGGTATATATACATATATTGGTTTTTGTCCATGGTTCCTGGATCATAACTCCCACAGCCCTTGTTATAGTCGTTAGAGGGAGTAGCAGGCCTAAGGAAACAGAATATCTATGAGTTTCTCCTGCCCTTCCTTCACCTGCCCCAAGGCAGGACTCTAATATCCCCCCACTTTTCTGATTGTGGATCATAAGACCCTCTCCAGAGAGGGTCTCTCCCTATACCCTTGGAGAAGGAATGCTGATGTCATGAAGCTTCCATAAAAATCCAAGAGGACTGGGTTCCAAGAGCTTTCACATAGATGAAGGCATATACGTTCCTGGAGGGTGGTGTGCTGGGGGAGGGCATGGAAGCTCAGCTTCTCCTTCCCTCATGCTTTGCCCTAGGCATCTTTTCATCTGTATCCTTTGTAATATCCTTGATCATAAACCAGTAAACATAAGTAAGTGTTTCTCTAAGTTCTGTGAGTTGCTCCAGCTAATTAATCAAACCCCAAAAGGGGATCATGAAAACCTCAATTTGAAGCCGATTGGTTAGATGTTCAGGAGACCCAGACTTGTGACTGGTGTGTATCTGTGGTGGTTGGGGGAAACTCTGGGGGACTGAGCCCAGAACCTGTGGGATCTTACACTATCTCCAGGTAGATAGTATTAGAATTGAATCAGAGGACACCCGGTTGGTCTCCCCTGTTTAGTGAGTGGGAAAAACTCCCACATATTTGGTCACAGAAGTCTTCTGGTGTTGATGATTGTTGTGGTAGTGTGACAGTGGAAGAAAAACATAGTTTAAGAGAGTTCTTTTTCCCCTAAACAGTTATTTCTTTTCAGTATTTTTGCTACATCTGTATGGATTTCCTTTTTCTATTATTTCTATAACTGAGATTTGCATTGCAGCGAGAAAGTAAAAATTGGTCCTGCTGATAACTAGGGAAAATGAAAGCATTGGTGAAGAATACAATACAATTTTTTCAAATAGAATTTCAGTGATTTACTCAAGATACAGATAAGACATAGTAAGTCATAATAAGACAAAGACAAAGACAAGGGCACATTGTGACCAAAAAAACAACACTTCCGTTTTGAAATCACTGCTTCTTTACCAGAGACAAATCTAGACCCATATTAACCTTCTCACTCTCTGGATAAAAATCATAACCAAATAAGAATATTTAAGAAAGTATCACAAAATAATCCTTATTTTGAACAACCAAATTGCTCATGTATTTGACTGTATACAATCTAAAACTGGCTTCTATAAACAGCCTCTATCAACTCCCCATTATGAAGATGCTTCTAAATTTTTTCTTCAGTGTATTTTTCTTTGTTGCATCATGCTAAATAAACCTAATTTTGTGCATTCTTGATGGTTTCCTTGGTTTCAACAGTACTCAGGGTTTTATGTAAAGGATATTTTGGCTTCTGAGGAATTCCTAGAAACCATCATTTCAACGCCTATGTAGTATTCTACTGTATGGTTCTGCCATTGTCAGAAATGTAGTTTTGTATTTTTGTCTGTTTAAACTTTTTAAAATTACAAATAACACATTAGCATATAAACATTTTCTGGGATTTCTACTTGTTTACTTAGGATAGATATATTAATGCGTATTTATAATACAGAGTGTAGAAACATTATTATGCTATTTTATGCATGTTACTAAGTTGTTTCTGGAAAGAATATTACACTTTAGATATCAGTTAGCCATGAATGAGCATCCACTTTATTGCCCTTTCACCAGCATTGAGGATTGTATTTTAGCAAATCTGTCAATTTGACAGGTAACAAAAAAAGTCTTACTATGCATTAATATGCATTCCTTTCACTACTTTACCCAGTACGTAGGCCTAAGGCTTCATGGCTATGTATTTAAAAAGGCTCACATGTACATCAGTGCTCCAAATATTAATACTCATTTGGTTGGCAGGAAATTTAGTCTTTTTCCTGGATTTATCTCCCTAATTTTATCCCCCAAAGACCTGGTAACAATAATAATAAGAGCTTAAATGTACTGAGTCCTTGCTATCTATCAGTCACTTTCAAAGTACATCAAATGCAAATACTCATTTAATCCCCATAATCATAATTTATGAATTAGGCACTATTATTATCTTGCCTTTTTCATATGAGGAAACTGAGGAACAGAGGAGATAGGTAACTTGCCTACGTTTCTGCAGTTAGCAAGTGGTAAAACTGGAATGTGATGCCAGGCTTTCCTTGGTGAGGGATGAAGGTTTTAATAGACAACTAAAGCTGCTGACCACAGATCTGCAATTACTGTTCTGGGTTTTAGCTTCTGTTCCAGAAGCCACTCTCATTCTCCTAACTAAATACTCTTCTTGCTCCTGCCTGGGCTGTTGCCAACTCTCTTTGACCTGATCAACTTGAAGCTTACCTTCTCTCTAAATAGCAGAAAAGCTGCATCTGCTTCTCTTGACTATCTCCACTGGGACTCAATATGTTCCTTTATATGACATCCCTCTTTACTAGAGTGTACAAGCATCCTCAAGTTGTGGGGATGGTCCATAGGTTGAGAGGGCACAGCCTCACCTTGCTCTTGGCAACTGCTCCCTCTAACTTCCATTCTCTGCAACTGTCGTCTTCTCTGGGAATCCCTTCCAGTTACAATTGCTGCACTACACATCACCCCAAAAACTAGTGCTTAAAACTCCACAATTGGCCGGGCATGGTGGCTCATGCCTGTAATCCCAGCACTTTGGGAGGCTAAGGCGGGGGGTTCACAAGGTCAGGAGTTCAAGACTAGCTTGGCCAAGTTGGTGAAACCCTGTCTCTACTAAAAAAACAAAAAAATTAGCCGGGCATGGTGGCGAGCGCCTGTAATCCTTGCTACTCGGGAGAGTGAGGCAGAGAATTGCTTGAACCCGGGAGGCAGAGGTTGCAGTGAGCCGAGATCGCACCACTGCACTCCAGCCTGGGCGACAAAGTGAGACTCCATCAAAAGAAAAAAAAAACACCTGCAATTATTTATTATGGTTACTGTGGGTCAAGAATTCTGGAAGGGCTTAGCTAGGCATTTGTTGCTCAGGGTCTTTCATGAGGTTGCAATGGCTACAGAGGGCGGGAGGTCCATATGAAAGGCTTCTTTACGCACATTATTGGTGCCTAGTCTGGAAACAGAAAGGGGCTGAAACAGCTGGGACTCCTTGGCATCTCTTTCTCAGTGTATTCTCTCCAGCATGGAGCTTCAGGATAGCTGGGCTTCCTACATGGTGGCTCTGTGCTGTAATGGCAGACAGAAAGAAGGGGGTTGGGGGAGAGAGGGTTTTGAAAACATGTTTAACATTCTCTCTCTTTGTCCCTCAACATTTAAATTAGTATTGCACATTTGTTACAATTAATGAATCAATATTGATACAATATTATTAACTAAAGTCCATAGTTTTTAAAATATTTTCTTAGTTATTGCCTAATGTATTTTTAATATTCCAGGACTCCATCCAGGGTGCTGCATTACATTTCTCATGCTTCCTTGGACTCTTTTTAGCCGTAAGAGTTTTTTAGACTTTGTTTTTGATGATCTTGATAATTTTGAGAAGAACTGATAAGGTATTTTGTAGAAAGTCCCTTAATTGTGATTTGTCTGATATTTTTCTCATTACTAAACTGAAGTTATGGGTTTTGATGGGGAAAACCACAGAGGTAAAGTGTCATTTTCATTCTATAATATCAAGAATATGTATTACCAATATGAGATATCACTGTTGATATTGACCTGGCTGAGATAGTATTTGTTAACTTTTTCTACTCTAAAATTACTCTTTTCCTCCCTATCCAAACTCATTGAAAGGAAGTCACTGCTTGCAGTTACACTTAAAGAGTGGAAAATTAGGTCTATTATATTTTAAATTGGTTTCTCTGCCATTTTTATACCTATAAATTTTAAAATATATATCCTAGATATTATTTTGGATTCAACAGACATATTATATGTATTGTAAGTACCTTCTGCCATACTGCGACTTTTCCTTTTGAATTATGTTCTTTGATAAAGACATTCTTAATGAACTCCAGTTTACCACTTTGTTATTTTATGGTTTGTAACTTTTGCATCCTATGTAATAAGTCATTGTCTACCCTCAAACTATGAAGATAGTCACCTGTATTTTCTTCCAAAAGCTTTATTATTATATCCTTCAAATTTAGATTTAGAAACCATGTGGAATTGGTCTTTGTGTATGGTATGAGGCAGGAGTTAAGGTTAATTTGTCCTCTTATATGGATATCTAATTAACAGTGTGCTATTTATTGAAAAAAAACTGTATCACTATTGCATTTTAGTGGGATAATTATAGCTTTTTGAATAGGTAATATATTTATATGATTTAAATATCAAAATGATACCAAATGTTACATATTGGGAACTCTTGCTCCCACACTTATAGCTGTTCTTTTTGTTCCCACCATCATAAATAGCTGCTTTTATTAGTCTCCAATATTTCCTTTTGAAAGTAAATACAAATATTTTATGATGACCTTTCCCCTTTAAACACGAATACAGCATTCTATACTTAGTGTTTTTATTGAAGATAGAAACAAAAATTTAAAAAATCCTTGTGTAAAATTAAAACATATTCAAACGTCTAGAATAATGAACTCCCTAGTGGCCATTCTTCAACCACAATATTTATCAATTAATGGCTACTCTTGTTTCTTTTTTCCTACCCAATATTACTCATCTCCCAACATGTTGAATTATTATGAAGTCAACCTCAGATACCATATAATTTCATTCATGACTATTATGTATTTCTAAATGAAAAGGACTCTTTTTAAACTCACAAACATAATATTGGCATGATATTTTCAGATGTATATGTTTGTAAATTTATACAAATTTGTTGACTTGGGATTTTAAAAATTACTTTTGTGTATGTATTTCACATTATTTTTGCTCAGGTATCCTTTCCTATGATCACTAGTTAAATATTTACAACAACAGGTGTGGTGGCTAATGTCTGTAATCCCAGCACTTTGGGAGGCAGAGTGGGGTGAATCACTTGCTGCCATGAGTTTGAGACCAGCCTGGCCAACATGGTGAAAACCCGTCTCTACAAAAATAATACAAAAATTAGCTGGGTGTGGTAGCGTGCAGTCTTCAAAAGCTGACAATTTGGATACTCTTTTGATAAGAGTTTCAATAGAGTTTTGATTTTTATCATTTATTCGAATATGTTTAAAGTTGGGGAAGTATAAGAATTAATCTAGGCTGGCACAGTGGCTCATGCCTGTAATCATAACACTTTGGAAGACCTAGATGGGCGGATAACTTGAGATCAGGAGTTCAAGACCAGCCTGGCCAACATGGGGAAACCCCGTCTCTACTAAAAATACAAAAATTAGCCAGGCATGGTTTCACGCGCCTGTAATCCCAGCTACTCGGGAGGCTGAGACACAAGGATCACTTGAATCTAGGAGGTGGAGGCTGCAGTGAGATGAGATGGTGCCACTGCACTCCAGCCTGGGTGACAGAGTGAGACTCTGTCTCAAAAAGAATAAAAAAATACATACATACATACATACATATCTGCAACCTGCATGGCATCATGAGATTTTAGGATGGACTTTAGCAAATCATGTAATTTAACTGTATTATTTTACAAATAGGGAAACTGAGGAGCAATAAGATTAAAGTGACTTGTTCAAGGTCTATGACTAGATGTTGACTAAGCTCACACTAAAGCTCATGTCCTCTAATTAATTAAGTGTTCATTTCACTATTACTCTATTTTTTGGTGTTAGGTTAATTTTAATTGAAAGTCATACAGATTCATTTAATTTATCCAATAAAATTCATTTTTAACTTCTCACTATGGATAATGGGCGTGCCTTTTAAAAATTATTCTGGTACCAGATAGACGTTTCTACAAATTGCATATTAATCTGTAAGAGCAGAGAAATGTATAGTAATGCTAAAGCAATGTGGCCTAAAATGGGTCCTGCCAAAGACTAAGAGAATGTTATCCCCTTTTCTAGTACTGAATGCATTTTAGCTCTGTAGGACATTACAGGCCATGTCCACTTTTGATCTCATTTTTTTTGGAATTTAGTATTACTCACATTTTTAAAAATTATTATAAAGACCATGCTGTTGCTACAAATTCATAGTTTTAATTATGTTGTTTCCTTTGCTTGGAATGATCTTTTCACTTTTTTTTCTTTCTTCCCTTATAAAGTCATCCTTTAAAGTCCATCTCAGACATTATCTGAAAAAGGAAGCAAGCTCCCAAGTCTCAGGTTTCACTTTATCCTATTCTTTGGTACTATCTCAGCACAGTGGCATGTCTTTATTATTAAGATTATCAGCTTACAAAAATAAACATATTGCATTTATTTTCTTGTTTTAATGTCTTATAATATTACCTTCAAGCCCCATGGAAGGGTAAGGAGAGAGAAGAAAGTATGAGTAAAAAATCCAGAAGGAAGAAGCCACACCAATACTGATGCATGGTCCTAGAGAGGAGAATCTATGTGTATGTGTGTGTTTCCTGATGAGGGTGAGACTTGAGAATCCACACTTGCACCTATATGCTTTCTCTCCAGTGAAAAAAATGGAAGCTGACATCTCAGGGCAATTCTTTGTCAGAAATATACATCTGCATGAAGAGAAGAGAGTTAAAAATTTAATCTGCAAAGCTATTTAGAGAGTGGATAGGCCTTGACAGGCCTCCCAAATGTATTACAAGAACAAGAAGAGTGGAGTTATGGGGAAAAAAAGCTGTTGCAGCAAACAGAATGAAACTAAGCTTTCTTGACAGAATCAGTTTGCCAAACGACTTTAAAATTGCACTGTCTTGTCCCTTTTTTTCTTAAATATACTCTAATTTAAATGTCTAAGAGAAAATTTTAGGATTTACTTCTTACCTTTAAAAAACTCTAAGGTAAAGACAAATCAGTAATATGTATAGTGGTATTTGGTAAAAGGGTTTATGAAACAATATTAAAACCTATCAAGCCACTAACCAGTGATGAAAAAGTAACAAGAATTCTAACGGTATCTGTGATAATCTGACTGATAATTTTCAAACTGTTACCCCATACCTAAAACATTGCTTGACATGAATGAACAGAGAAAGACATTGTAAATCAGCTTCAAAAATACGACAGTGTGCTGTCACTTTGTACTCAATATTCCTTTGTATTTTACCTAGGACTTTAGAAATTTTGCCCTTATATTGCAACTCCCACTCATCCTTGTTACAGGGAAAAGTGCTGTTCTATTTTTTGCCTTATACTTGACACACACACAAAATATATATATATTTCTTCATCTTTTAAATTTATATTTATTCTTCTGAATGCTAAAATAAACACAGATAGGCATGGTTTTATAACAGGTGGTGTTTAAGTAGGTAGATGACCATTATCAATAGCTAAAAACGTAAAGTGCAAAATCATATTATCTTTATGAGAGATGAAGAAAGAATTGTATAATAAAATTTAACATTTATTGAATGATTTTAATATTTCAACAAAGTTATGGACTCCACTGCCATTTTTACAGCTCTAATTTTTATATCTGACAGGGCCTCAGCCTGGGCAAAAGCTCACTACTTACTTTAGCAATATTCTTCCTATTAATATTGTAGAAATTTTTTTCCATTAAAGTCTTAACAGCTACCGAAGCATAACTTTTAAGTCTTAAGATGTAAGCCTACCTTAAAATGTTGCTTTAAATCTTTAATATCTAGGGTTTAACCATGGTTTCCAAATTTTCCCCTGAAGTATTGACTTGTTAAATATAAATTCTGATCCTTTAGCCACCAAACCCATCATACCTCATATCTACTTTTCTTAACCTATCATATTCTTTGTCAGTCAGTTCTGGGCTATCTTGCTCTCTGCTCAGGTTTATTCAGTGCAATAAAAGGATTAAGGTGTATCATGTTGTGGTAGTGATCAGGCTGCTTATAGATATTTTCTTTTCCCTTCTTCTGCATGAGTATATTTTGAAATTAGCTGTGGTCATGCGCCTTACTTTGGCCAATGAAATATGAGCAGAAGTGATGTGCTTCACTTCCTGGAAGAAGATATAAGAGGCAGGGCAGGATTTTCCATGTTCCTTTCCTCTTTTTTTGAAATCTCAGAAACAGGTATTAAAACGTATCTTCTGTCAGACTTTGCTTTTGAACACTATGATGAGTACAGTCTGTCTCTGTTTTCCCCAGCCTCTGCTGGTGACACCTGTTGGCTCTTTAGTATGAGAGAGAAATGCATTTTTATTATATTAAGCCACTGAAATTTTGGGATTGTCAGTTACTAGAACATAATTCACTACAGCCTAATTAATATACCGAATTTTCAGTTGCTTCGAATGTGGTTCATAGGGAGAAGAATTTTAAACTAGATGCTGAATTTTGTCATCTACTTTTTCTGAATCTATTGATTTTTCTTTCATTTTCTTAATATGGTATACTACCCTGATTGATTTTTAACTGCCTTATTACTCACATACCCTATATTTTACTTGTTTTAAGTGTAAAATTCAGAGATTTAAATATATTTATAGAGTTGCACAATCACTGCCTCAGTCTAATTTCAGAAAACTTTCATCTCCCTAAAATTATCTATTTTCTATATTTGCAGATTTATTTTTTCTGTACATTTCATATAAAAAAATCATCCAATATGTGGTATTTTTGTGGCTGACTTCCTTCAGTTGACATCATGCTTTCAAGCTTCATTCATGTTGGAACATGCATCAGCATTTATTTTCTTTTTATTATTGAATAATATTACATTGTATGAATATGCCGCATTTTGTTTATCCATTCATCAGTTAGTGAGCATTTAGTTTGTTTCCAGTTCTTGATATTACAAACAATGTAGTTATGACCATTTGAATACAAATATTTATGTGGATATATGCGTTTATTTCTCTTGGCTAGACACGTAGGAGTGGAATTGTTGAGTTGTATGGTAAGTTTACACTCAACGTTTAAAAAAAACCTGCTAAGCAGTTTCCCGTGTTGGAGAAAGCACTTCTTTGTTGAACAGCACTATTAGATCCATAACTTTAAGGTCATAATATGACTTTCAAGAGGAAAAGTATTCAGAAAATGAATCAGAATAATCTTTCTGTTTTTCCTCTCTCTTTAACTTATACATACTCACATATACATCAGCTTTTCATGGAGAATGAAATCTAAGTATGTTTTACCTACTTAATAATTCCTGGTAGGAAAATAGCCTTTAGGCTATGTCTTAGTCTATTTTCTGCTTCTTATAACAAAATAGCTGAAACTAGGTAATTATTAGAAAAAAAATTTCTTACACTTCTGGAGGCAGGGAAGTCCAGGGTCAATGGGCTGCATCTGATGGAGGGGACTTTCTACAGAGTCACAAGGCAGTACAGGGCATCATCACATGGCAAGGGGGCTGAACACGGTAGCTAAAGTTTCTCTTCCTCTTATAAAGTCACCAGTCCCATGCCTATCATAACCCATTAATCTACTAACTCAATAATCCATTAAGTAGGCTCTGCCCTCATAACACAATCATCTCTTAAAAGCCCCACCTCGCAAAGCTGCCACACTGGGTACTAAATTTCAGCATGAGTTTTGGAGGGACGAACATTCGAATCACAGCAGGTTCCCTGTTGTACCTGAGCATACCATTTACTGAATCTCCATACAGAAAATAATGCCTTAAGTGATTTGAGGTCACTGTTGGGATAAAGTCTAGCATGTAGAGTAAGGTGATATTGCTCCTCTAAGATTCCTATTACACACTCTGAATTACCAGTGATGCTTTAACTGTTTAAAAACCATCTGTCCTGTTGGATTTTATTTTTATCATGTGCATACATTACTGTTCCTAAAACAACAAAAAACCAGTTTTTCCTAGTATATAAATCTAAGTGGCTTGATTAAATTTCTCTCAAGTCATTTAAAGAAAAATCTCTTTGATTATGTCTTTTTCTTCTTTTATCTTTTGCCCTAATGTTACTTTTCATTTAAATTGACCAAAGGAATTGACTCATTTTTATTTGTTACAAATAAATACTCTAAGTATTCTCTAATATATGTATGTATGTCCTATGCAAAGACCAAGCCTAAAAAGTGAGACCTAAATTATAATGCTTTCTATGTAATCCTAACTACTGGTGGAGAGCAGAAGTGAAAATAAGAGGGAGATCAAACCATAAAAAAGCGTGATGAGGAGACAGGCCAGTGGACAGAGGACAAAGCCAGCAGAGAAGAAAGTACAAGGGCTCAGTTTGGATTTAGAACTCATTGAAGCTCTAAGTTCTCTCCGACCTACAAAGACAGGATGTGGTTTCCTTCTACCTACTGCTGAAAAGCAGGCTCCAAAGTGAAGCGAAGTTCTATGTGTCACAGGTTTCAATCACAAGGCTGGACCTAGGTAAACAGATATCCCTAAGGTTTACTATTGGAGTTACTTGTCTCTAGCCAGCTTGTACTCAATGTCATAAGCTACGTGACCTTGGACAACTTACTTAACAAGCTACAGTGACCTTGGATAATTTACTTAACATGTTATGCTTAATATTTTATATTCAAAATGGGGATAATTCTTGAGTAAATGCCATAGGTCACTTTGTGAGAGTTCATTGAGATAAGGCATGTAAATTCTCCATAAATGTTGGCTATTGTTATTAGTGATAATTGGCTGCTATTCTGACTGGTAGAGTCTTTATTCTTTTTTCTATTTTAACAGCTTTATTAATATATCATTATCATATCAGATGACTCACCGACTTGAAGTGCATAGTTCAATGGTTATTAATATATTCACAGATACGTGCAACTATCACCATAGTTAATTACAGAATATTTTAATCACTTCAAAAAGAAACCCTGTACCCTTTAGCTAGCACTCCCCTTTCTCCCCAATTCCCCCTTCCCACCAGACCTAAACAATTACTAACCTACTTTCTGCTTCTATAGATTTGCCTATTCTGAATGTTTCATGTGAATGGAAACATATACGGCTTTCTGAGACTGGTTTCTTTCATTTAAGAGAATGCTTTCAAGCTTAATTCATATTGTAGCATGTATCAGCACCTCATTTCTTCTTATTCCTGAAAACTATTCCATGGTTTAGATATACAGGTTGAGAATCCCAAATCCGAAAAATATCTGAAATCTGCAATGCTCCAAAATCTGAAACTTTTTGAGTACCAGCATGTACTCAAAAAGAAAATGCTCTTTGAAGAAAATGCTCTTTGAAGCGTTTCAGATTTTGGATTTTCAGATTAGGGATGACCAACCTGAAAGTATAATGCATATGTCCCAACATCTGAAAAAATACAAAATACAACACATTTCTGGTTTCAACCATTTTAAATAATGGATATTCAACCTGTACCACATTTTGTTCATCCATTTAGCAGTTGAGGGACATTTAAGTTGTTTCCACCTTTTGGCTATTATAAATAATACCTCTATAATTGTTTTGTGGACATGTTTTCATATCGACTGTCTAGGAGTGGATCACTGAGTCATATAGTAACCCTGTTTAATTATTTGAAAGAAATTCAGACTATTTTCTAAAGTATCTTCACTATTTTTTCTACCAAGGTACAAGGTAGATTTCCTCACATTAACTGGTAGAGTCTTCTGTTTCCTTAAAAGTAAAATGAATATAATTTAAGTCGACAAAATCTTCACAAAAACTTTTATTGCTAGAGGGTAGATCTTATAGAATTTTAAAGTTGTCACAGAAACTATATAAGGTCAAAGATAATGAGTGAAAATCGCAATTCTTTCCTTTTGGAAGTCTTCATGTCTACAGTCATTTAAACTCACCATATTTTATAGGATGAGCTTATAATTTATTGTCAAAACTACAACACTTTTAAGAATGAGAGGTGTTTTATCTATAATAGTACTACGACCATAAGAGTACGCTGAGGCTGTCCCAGGCAAACTGGGACATATGGTCATCCTGTATATAATGAAAGATCTCACTATGGACTCACACTCATTTGGGAATATGTTCTACTTGTTTTCTTTTATTATCAGAGGTGATAAATTTGCATTAATCTCACACTTATATGCAAGCATACATGAATGTACATGTTGAATTAAGTTAAAGATTGTGTCTTTTCCCTCAGAATGAACCAAAATAACTCATGCACACAGGAAATGAATTCTAGCATTTTTAGCAATCCATGTTGTTTTTCCAGCTAAACTGACATGATTGCATCATAATATTTATGTTTTTATATAGTGTCCATGTTTTAAAATGCTTTTGCATGCCCTATATCACTTTTCATATTATTCTACCCTCCATCTCCAAGAGTGCCTATTACAGTGTTAGGCATATAAATGTTGCCTTCCCACCAAAAATGTATATTAGAAAACTAGTTTCTGTCAGAGCACTTAGTAATATAAGAAAGTTGCAAAGGGGCCAGTCTTTGTATCTAAGAGACTGGGGTGTCTAAAACAGACTCCCCCCATGCAACTTCTATTCTCCTAATTTTCTTTTTTTCTCACTTTTTCCCATCATAATTTCCAGCTAACCAACCAACCAACCAATTGACCGACCAAACTCACCTCAACATCCTCAGTCTTAAATACAAACTATGTTATTACTTGGAATTCTGATTTCAGAGAACATATAAGGTCAGTTTTACAAATTATAATGCGAGATTCTGGCAGAGTACAACCAAGAAAATGATAAACAAACAGAGATGCACGTGTTACTGCCCCAGGAGGGAAGTACTGAACACCGGTTGCCCTAATTCACCCTCTGGAGGAGTTCCTTTGCCAGCAGCACAAAAAGAGTCATAGCCATTAAAGAACAAACAACTGTGAGAGAAAGACTGAGAGGGAGGAAAATGATGCTGCCCACTTTGAATACACAGGAGGGTTTCTTCAAGAATACTTGAGTTGAGTGGAAGCTTGACCCTCAAATAGTTGCCTAGGTCAACAGGACCTGAGGCAATCCCTGGGGTAAGGTCTGGTCAAATAAGTTAAAGCCGCCTTCAGGGCACTTTCAATTTAGGCACCAATTTCCTCAAGACTAAGGACAAGAAAACAAGGCTACTTGAGTGCAACTTTCTCCTTTGCCTTTTTACTTGTTTACTTTGTTCCTGTGAGTATAGTATATTTAAGAGTGACTTCAAATGACTGGGAAAGCTCATCATAAAGATGTTGCTTCTGATCATGATCTGATCATGGACTAATTTTTAGCCATCCAAATACATTCCCTGGGCTTCAGGCATGATGACACATAACTTTTTAAAAGACATTTTTACTTACAACCCCTTAAGTTCTAGGTTTCCTTTCACCACAAATTCTGCAAACATTTTCTCAGTGCCAGTTTAAGTGTAGGGGGAATTGCTGTCTCTCATTATAATTTCAGTTTTTAGTCCTCAACTAGTTCTATGGCCAGTTCCTCCCATATATCCCTGAAACTGCCTTAGGTCTCTTAGGGCTGATTTGACATCAAGCTTGAGAAATTCAGAATGTGTTCTTTCTTCCAAACAGAACGTGTTCTATGCTCATTAACTGTCAAAGTAGAATGTTTTTAAAATCTTATTTTTTCCATGTATGTAAAGTCTCATGTTCCTATCAATACAAAAACTGAAAAATAGAGAATTGTGTAGTTTTATACTATCATTGACACGACTAATCAAAACTTTGCCTTGAATAAGGTTTGGTGATCTTAATATAACCACTAAATCTCTGGTGTATTTGCAACTCATTAATCTTTTTTCTTTCTAGAAATTCTCTACCTTTTTTGGCTTATATGACACTGATATTTGCTGATGCTCCCTATAATCCTCTGGTCACATTTTTGAAGTCTCTGATGGCTTCTCTTTCCCAACATTTCACAATTTCATTCTTGGAACACTGTGTTTCTCACTGTATGCAACGGAGCAACATATAAGACCTGATTATTAGACAGAGTTGCCCATGAAAATCTCCTAAGAAAGAGGCACATTTAGGTGCAAATATACCATATCCCAATAGGTCCATAGCCTTTTTCTCCAGTATTGAAATCCATCACTGCTGATGCCCAGATGAAGTAGTGGCTTGCTCTTAAAGGCCAAGTTGTATACAAAGTTAGTAACTTTAAAGATGAGAAACCTATGTAACAAGGCAAGACATCAATCACAGGACAAGGATAAGGGTGCTGAGACTAAAGGAGAATATATTTCTTTTGGAATGTGAGCTGTAGTCACTACACTTAATAAGTTGTACTCTTTACCTTCCTTTGCAAAGCATGTAAATTTGAATTTGTAATAGTAAAGTGTATGTATGATCAGGCATTGTTATTCTCACAGGGTGATTCAGTCCATGGTCACCATTTCACATAGCATTGCTAGGTATATGTGTATGTTTGTGTGAAAGCTGTTAGTATTAATATTAGCATTATTTTAGTTTTGCCTTCCTGAATGAATGTGATAGGTTCTGAGCCCACAAAACACACAGGTAGTAGTTACAGCTAAATGCTTCTTGTTACATGACATTATTCCATTCACCCAATAATTATCTATTCAATTCTAATGTGTGGCAGGCTCTACGCCAAGTGTGACGGATAGCGAATCAAACTAAGCAAAAGAAAAAAAAAAAGAAAAATCCCTGTTTTAGTACAGCTTATTACCTTATGGAGTTTGGTAAATGTCTGTATTCATTTTGTTAAAGAAGTTATTAGGCATCTTTTATGCATTAAGTACTGTGTAGAACTCTAACAACATATGCACAAAAACATGGCTTCTAATTTTTAGAGGCTTTCAGTTTAGGGTTAGCACAGGAGGGGAAAGGAATAGACAGATAAAATGATTATTACAATACAATTATCATTACAATATAGCCAAACTGTGCAGAGTCATATGGTATTAGAGAAGACGACATTATTGTAGTAAACTAATCTGCACTGGGAGGAAAAAGGAAATATTTACCTAAGATTTATCTTAATTGTGTAATTTATTTATTGATATCATTGATTTGTTCTGCTCGTTACTTCTGTTAAAAAAAAGCCATTACACTGAGTTTGGTGGTTAAGGATGATTTTATGAAAATAAATGGCACTTAAGTTGAGACTTGGATGTGGTTATTATTTTAATTAGGGGGATAGATAGGAACAATGGGCATTGAAGGCTAGAAAGCCAACATAAACTAAAATATAAGACATAAATTATAAGCCATAATAATAAGTGAGAACTGTAGTTTTCTCAACTAAACAGGGTTTGCATGACAGGGAGAGGTAAAAAACGAGACTAAGCAGTGAAGTTGGGGATAGTCTGCAGAGTAGTTTTAAAGCTAGGAAGAAGTACTTGTAACTGATACAATATCTAACTATCCATCCATCCTGAGGACTTCTATTAAGTGTTTGCATTGCAGTTATCATGCTGTGTTCTGAGGATACATTTTAAAAAAAGGAAAAAATATAGACTTAACCCTCAAGTTTATAGTCTAATTTGAAAACAGATAAGCAAATAAGAAATAGAGCACAATATCATAACTTGTATAACATAAAAACATACAAAGAAGAAAATCTGGAATCTGCTTGGAGGAGCCAAGAAGGCTGCTGTAGTTTAAATGTATCCCTTCCAAAATTTAGATGTTGCCAATGTGAGAGTATCAGGAGGTGAGGCCTTTAGGATGTGATTGACCCATGAGGGCTCCTCCCCAATGATGGGACCAAATGTCCCATGGAAGGCAAAACTAAAATGATACTAATATTAAAAGGGCTTGATGGAGGGAGTTCCTCTCTTTTTAGCCCTTCTGCTTTCTGTCACATGAGGACACAGTGTTCCTCCCTGGGAAGACACAACATTCAAAGTGACATCTCCGAAGTAGGGAGGCCAGGACTTCACCAGCTAGTGCCTTAATCTTGAACTTTACAGCTCCCTGAACTGTGGAAAAAGAAATTCTATTTGTTTCTAAATTACTCAGTCTCTGGTATTCTGTTATAGTAGTACAAAAACAAAGGGTATACCCAGTTTGACACCTTGAGCTAAATATTAAAGGAAGGGTAAGACAGTAGTTTGAGGGTATTGCAGGCATAAGAAACAACAAAGACACAAAGGAAAAACAGATAATAGCTTTCTGACAAAAATTGTGCATGGTTCTAAAATGCTACAGATTGAAATTCTTTTCTCTTTGAGAAGAAATGGGGAAAGGTGATACTGAGAGACAGGAAGGAACCGGGACTTTTGAGTTTTATCCTTAGTTTTTGATATGCTCTGGAAGGGTTTAATATGGAAGATTTTTATACTCAAATTTTTGTTTTACAGGTTTACTCTAGACACAATGTGAAAAATATCTTGTGGTGGCAAGGCTGAGATAAGCCTGGCTGCAAGAGGACTAGTTAAGAGGATATTGTACCAAGATGTGGTGACTGAAATGGAGATATAAGAGGCATAAAGTAAATTACAAGACAAAGAGGGTGAGGAAGTGGAGGCATATAGGAAAATTACACAGTTTCTGCCTAGGTAACTGGGTAGGTAGTGGCACCAGTAGGTAGTCTAACAGATGACTTATCTGGGCTGGATCAGTGACTCCAAAGCTATGAAATTACAGGATATCTTTTCCCAAGAAGCATATTTGGTGTGAGTTTATAGACCTTGGGCAATTTCTCTGGATGAAGAGATGAAATCTGAAGCAGTGTTTTCCAAACAGAAAGAATGAAGCCAAGGACAGCAGAGAAGATAGCATGAAGCTAGAACAGTAGAAGAAATGGCCAGAGTTTATGACAGTGTTTATGGCCAGTATATATTCTATAACTATTATAACTTCAAGATGATCTAGATGAGAGAAGAGATTCAACCACATATTTTTAAAGACCACTCTTCTCTATACAAAAAGATGAGCAATGTGTCCTTATGTATTTTATAAACATGACTCCTTCAAGGCATTTTTTGATATTAAAGTATACAAATTTTTAATTATTCCATTTTATGAAGAACACTGCCTTTTTGCAAGTGTGGCTTTGCAACAAGAATTTCATCTAAATTCTAAAGAAGAGAGACCATGAAATATTCAATATGACTTGATTTTATAGTGAAATTTCAAAAATAGACCAAAAATGTGAAACATGGTACACAAAAGTAACTCATGCAGGGGTATATGAAGAAAATAATCCCATGAATCACCATTAATGATCTTCTGCTAATGAAAAGTCAAAGATGAAGAAATGCTTTAAATTTGATATGTATTTAAATTGCAAAAGACTGGGAGTTTTCTTTTATTTGAAATATAGAAAGGTGCTTATATAGAGAGAGTGAATTATGTACTTCCTTGATTTTTTTCAGGGTTTTCTTAAAACATAAAACAACAACAATCATCAATCCAATTAGAGGAAAATCATTGCGATGAACATCTGTTGGTTTTGCCAGTCAGCATTCATGCAACCTTCTTTAATAAAAATTTCCTTTGGGAAACTAACCTTCCTCCCACTCTCAGCAATATGATTGGATGGATATAACCCACATCTCTCTCTAGGGATGTGCCCTGATTGTAATGAGGCAATCAGCAGAGCCCCTCTCCCTGATGACCATGATCAGTTTAGGTTTGGGCACATTTTCCAAACTGCAAAGAAGAGTTAGATAAGGTCTCTTGGAAAAAAAGCCCCCTACTATATCTCCTAAGGATGCTAAGTGGGGCAATTCTAAGTCTTCTTCTAGATAGTGGTGCAGTAGTAGAAAGACATGAGACCTCGAATTGATGCATCCTCTTTGTTTTCATAGGGGGTAGAACTTTGTAGTTCTTGGGGGAATCACCATGTAAAATCAAAGATAAGGTCTGAAGTCAGAGAAGGGATGCTAGGTCTTTGTGACAATGTTTTAGTTGCATTTCCCTATATTTTCAAGCGTGTTAGCTAATTTAGTTACTAACTAATCTTCTGTTGGTACTTAAGAAGCATGTCAGTGGACAATACATACCCTTTAATCTTTAACAACTTGAAGTTGCTTATCTACTAATGAAGATAATATCATTAATGTAAATGACTCATTCAAGATTCTGAATATGACAAGGACATTATTAGAGAAGCCGATTTAATACTACAATCAAGGTAAATGATGGATGTGTTTTTATAGCAAATTTAATAAAATTGAGCCATATTCAGTTTATATGGCAGAGTGGGAGTCAGCATGTCCTTCAGTCAATAACCAAAACCTAAGAACCTTGAAAGCTGTTATAACCTGCTTTAAGAAATTTCACATGCCTAAGTACCTAATTTTACAACTTTCCCAACTAATGAAATATAGGAAGTGGAGCAAAAGAAAAAAACAAACAAACCAAACAAAAACAACAACATAAAAACCCCAAATGTCATGACTTTCTATAGTGTCTCTTTGTTGCTTGAAAGAATAAAGTGAAGAACTAATCATATAGAGTCTTATGACAAGAGAACTCAGGGAGGTAAAGTAATTTATACCATTTTGAAT
This sequence comes from Mandrillus leucophaeus, assembly GCF_000951045.1. Classification (NCBI taxonomy): domain Eukaryota; kingdom Metazoa; phylum Chordata; class Mammalia; order Primates; family Cercopithecidae; genus Mandrillus; species Mandrillus leucophaeus. The sequence goes on along the minus strand of NW_012099333.1, from coordinate 473,506 downwards.
GAGTATTCCATTTCCTTGGCCTCTACAAGGCTTATATAATGTGAGCATGAGGTTTACCCCGAGTTAGAAGCAGACCATAACTCATTTCTGGAGTATCAGAGGCTGCTCTGCATTTAGACTATTATGTGTTTATGTTGGGGCAACTCTCCCTGGGACTGTATTTGGGTCACAGACAACAGTAGTAGTGTGACAATTTCAGGAGAAGTGAAGAATAGAGCTTTAAGGAGCAAATCATTGACTATCAAATGCCAGGCATAAAAAGTTCAAAGTCCTTGCCAAGCATGTACAAATAACAGTTATACCCAGGCCTATTACCCTAGAATAGTGACTTTTACTCTATCAGACCCAACATTTCCTTTTCATAATTGGTGTTTTGTAATCTTCCCCTTAAGATCCTTGAATGAAAATCATAGATACTATAACTTAACTGTGCATGTAATTAAAAATATAATTGTCTAATTTAACATCCAAAAAAACTACACAAAATTATATGTTACATGTATTATAAATTTCAGTATGTAAAAATTAGGCTCACCTACACCAGATGATATACTGCGTTGGTCAGATGTCTACAGATTCATAAAATTATGAGTGCAGAAGGAACAAATAGAGGAAGAATATGGTATGATTTATTGGCAATTCACATATGGGAATAGTCTTGCCATTAGCGATTTTCACAAAAATGATAACTCTTCAATCATTTCAAATCAAATAAGGTCTAATTTTTCCTGGATTTCCATTCTTGGAAATTTTAGGTTATTAAATTTCAGGATATTGAGGTTGCAAAAATTTTTTATATTTATATGTAATATGGAATTAGGATCTGGGTACAGATATTTATAAAATGATTTTTTAAGCTAGTCTCTTATTTATGATTTGTAACAGATGTTGGAGCTACCACTGCCAGTAGTACCCTTTAATTATTGTGACAACCCCAAACATCCCTGCCCATTTTTAATACTACCCATAGATAGCTGTAATGACTTCTCTAATAATCAGTGTTCTAGATATTCATAGTTACTAAAATCATAAATCACAATGTAATCTAAAACTCTATATAATGATGTCATTCACAAGGCCAAATGGGAATTCAGGATAGGAATATTGCTTGGATAGTTTACAAATATATAATTCATACTCACAGAATCTACTTTTTAAATTATGTTCATATACATATGTACTTTCCCTACAAGATTTTTTTTCCCACTATAAAGTAAAAGAATCAAGTGAGAAGTACAAAGTATTTGAGGTCATAACTGCCATTTCCAAGAAAAATATTATTTTAAAAGTAGAGTGTCATTTTTCCTTTCACATGTTCTAATATTTGAGTTAGAGTCTAGCGTATGCTTGAATTCAAGCATGCAATTCCAAGAATGGCTTTTATTTTGGAATTGGGTTGTGCAGATAGCCGTTACTGCATGTGTGGTATGCCAGTCTGATCAATAGCCTGATGAGGCATGTGTGGCCTGCACTGCCCAGCCCTACCATTTTCAACCTAATTAGCAGCTGCTCAAAGATGGGAAACAGGTGCAGATCCAGGGCCAGACCAGGGAAGTCTGCCTGTAATTAACAAGGAAAAAAGGGTCAGATATTGGGAAGAATATCAAATCGGTCCACTGGGGTTAGCATGCTGGCCTCAAAGGCATAGTCACCTGAGATCTTAAGCATGCTAATGTAAATTATGCAAGCTTTCAAACAACGTGGCTGCATAATCAGTTGGCAGAGTGGAAAATGATTTTTTTTTTTTTGCAATAGAATAGAGAAAAAGGGCATCTACAAAACTAATTTTTTCTCATCATGTTGTGGATTTTGGTAAAAGGACTATATAGAAGTTTTAGCAACAGTTTCTGTGAGGCAGTCATGAGCTGCTTAGAAGTTGTTAATCAATTACAGTTCTTCAAGAAATAGGTAATGTTTGGAGGAAAATTCAGTGATCAGGCTGTTTAGAGAATTATGCACTTACAGATATTTGCAAGTAGACTTATTAGACCCATGTGGTTATGCATAATATATTGGCTTTAGCCATTGGGAACTTTTTAAATTACTCAATACAGTATAGTCTGTTTAAGACTAACAAGAACTTGCTAAGCTTGGAGAAGGTGAAAAACCCAAATTCCTGAGCAAGGAATGAAGGACAAAGTTGTGTGCCAGATTCAGATTCTGGCTTTAATAGTCAAGTTTTCGGTACAAAGTCATTCTTTCTATTCCAATTAATAGACCTTAAAATTTACCCTAGCTTTGCGAAAACTTTATACACTGTCCTTTCTAATATTTAGCATTTAGGCTCCCAGTAAACTATCACCGACTTGGTGCCAAATTTCTCATGGTACCAAGGAGTTTTATATTTTCAGTTGAGCAATTGCTGGCAGTATCATTTAACTTAGTCACATTAATGTTATGGTAGAAACAACCCTTAAACATCAGATGCTTACAAAAACAAAGATTTATGTTTCACTCACAGTGCATGTCTTTTGGGTTGGCCATGGGCTTCATATTGATTTCATTACAGGCCTTAACTCAAAAGAACAGTTCCGCTTGGGCACATTACTCATTTTGTGACAAGGGAAACAACATGGCAAGATTTGGGGGTGGTCTTCATCTCTTCCACCCATATGCCACTTGATGTGCCATGGTATCAAGAAGACAGAATGTATAATCTTTCTTTGAGGGGAGCAGTGAATACTTCGAACAAAAATAAAATCAACTACAAAGATGTAGACAGGATCTAGATACATTTTTAGACAGCTAATGCTTGCTGTGATGAGAATACAGATACTACTTTGTCTAAATGAGTGTGTTTTATTATCAGAATTAAATAAAATACTAGCTGCTATTTTTTTCAGATACATACTATGTGCTAGATACTTAATATATATTTTTTCATCCTCATAGCAACACTGAAGCCTTGGGATTATCATCTCCATTCTATGTAAATCATGGCACAGGGATTTTGATTTGCTCAAGCCTCCACAGCTAAGTAAGTGACAACACCAGGGTTACAACCCAGCTCTGTCACTGAACACACTCTTCTAATACACTTACTGCCTTTGAAGATGTGGCAGGTCTGACAGGTATCTTAACTCCTGGGATTTTAACAAAATCTGTTCCATGAGAGGATGTGCGGGCTGCCTGGAGAGTGTCAGTCGGTACCTCTGGGGCTAGATGAAGGTGCTTGAGTACAGAGCACAGGACACACTATTTCAGGATTGCGTCAAGATGACTAATGTCTTTCTAGGGTCCCTTTACTGCCATACATTTATGTCAGGATTCTTAATAATGCCACTCAATAGTGGCCTTTTTTACTGATTTTTTTTTTGTTTATATGTGTATGTTTAGGATGTTTAGGAGCACCTCTGGCCTTTACTCATTGGATGCCATTGAAATCCCTTCCCTAATTGTGAAAATCCAAACTGTCTCTAGACAATGCCAAATATCCTTGGGGGTATATGTATATGTACAAAAACAGACCCAGTTAAGAGCCACTGCTTTATATCCAAATGGCACAAATTAACCCTCTTGGTATGTGTTGTACAATACTCATCAATTCTTTAAACAACATGAATTGATCACTTACTATATGTTGGACACTTCACTGGCTTGTCTGCGGAAGGGGTGGTACGAAGATAAGTAAGGCCAGTTAGGTATTCACTGAGTGCAGTTCGTAATTCTGAATCCATAAAGAAGCTTTGAAACAAAAGGGAGAGAGAGAAAGATTGGAGAGTCTAAGATTTTTGTGTGGGCAAGAAAATATTGAGGGGTGACGTAATTAATATATCTAAATACAATAAAGAATTTTGAGGAATATTTGATACTAAATAAAAAGAAGGCAGTTTACCATTTATTTCTGTCTCTGCCCTGGACCAACTCTGACCACTTTTATCCAGAGACATGTCAAAGCCTCAAATGGCTTCATATAAATTCCATGTCTGAAGAATTTAGGTATCAATGATGCTAAATCTAGAAGGAATCCTAGCCCCCTCTAACTCTGAGACTGAGATCTGCCAGAAAAGATATCAAGGCACACCAAAAAGGTCTCTTTTTATGCTTAGGAAGATGATGAGCAAGAGAAGAGAGAAGAGAGGGAGAATAGGGAAGAATGCTAGAAAAGAGAAAAGAGAGACCTGGAGCAAGAATCAATGTGATAAAACAGGAAAATTAGCAAATTTGGCATCACAAATAATGAGTTCAAACCACAAGAACCCAGGTCAATTGTACATGAAATATTACATCATCTCTAGAATGGAAGGAATAATCATTGCCATCAGTGTAGGTTATAAGAATTAATTGATATGCTACATTTACTCTTAAGGCATATTTTAACAGTTTTAAATTAGCATGCACATTTAATGTACTTTTTAAAGGTTTCCCAATTCTGCCATATATTTTTAACATGGAAGGCCAGAGGGAAAGTAGGCTTTCTGCTTTGAAGATTCCAATTTACTTAAATTTTACATACATGTTTGAAGGTTGGGTTAGGGAGATTTGGGATAGGTGAGGAGGAGGTGAAGTGGGTTCCTATTAGAGGAGCTTACATTGGTTAAAAAATGGAATGAATGAGCAACAAAGAAGAGATATTTTGAAACAATCATAGACTTAAAAAAAATAATAAAAAAGAAAAGCCATTATGCAAAATTAGAGCCATTTAGCTTTAGGGGGGAAATGTTGATTCCTGGTTGAAACAAAAAACAAAAACAAATCAGAGAGAAGGGAGAGATTTCTGTTCGAGTCCCTCCAATTCTGTTAATAGGCTCTGTAGGGTTGGTTAGAGCATTTATTCTCACTGTACACCTTTTTATTGTTAAATTCCATTAGAATTTTAATGTCTATTAACATTATAAATGACTTGGTAGGACTTGGATCACTTACCTAATTTTTCATCATTAGCTTAGGATGTTAATTACGCTTTAAATAGGAATGATCTGAGACTTTCTTGTTTTACTTAGAGAACAAGGCACATGGAATATTAAGTACTATACTTGATTATATTACTTTTCATGTAGGAACAGCTTATTGAATATTGGTTGATCCTGAAGTACAGTACTTGGAGTCCAGTATACAGTTAAGACTGCTCTTCTGAGTTTAAATTTCCTTTTGTGGTGACTAGCTTTGTTTAAGTACAAAGTATTATTTTTAACTACATGATATTCAAATGTAATAATTGTGTGATCAAGGAAATAATTTATTTCATCTCTGTTTAACAGATGAAAAAACTGAAGTCTAGGCAGTACAGTATTTTTGGGTCACACATTAAGTAAATGTAAGTTGGGACTCTCATTTCTAGGTAATCTTGAAGTACTCAGCCCCAACTACTTTCTTACCCTTATGTCCAACACACAGTAAGCTAAAGCATCTCTTTTACAGGACTGAAATGGTCGTATAGGTGCCCTATATCACACTGCATATTTATAATACTGCAGGAAAATGGCTATATCTTATAAATTAGAAGTAAATAGAGTAGCATCATTAAAAATTTCAGTCAAGTTCAACAGCTGCCCTCAATCCTTCTTTTAAAATTCAGAGACTCAAAATAGACAGGCTAAGATTTATAAAAATAGATTTGTCTGTCACTTCTAATTTTACATTTTGCAAACAAGTTGTGCTTCAATGAAAATTTGCAGATAGATTGAGCATCTGGCAATAGGAAGATTGTCATGATTTCCATGGTTTGTAGTCGGACTACAAAAGATAATTGGTAAAGATAATCTTTCGTTTGAATAGCCTAAATGATTTTACCTCCCTAACCCTGATGACAGATGGTGGGTATCATTATTATCAACTCAGTTTTATGAGAAGAAGGAAACTGAAGAACCAAAATGTTGACTCACTCATTGCTGAAGCAATGTGTCATTCTGGAATGAGTTCCAGTCTAGGGTTGCAAGCCTGGTTTTTCTACTAACTGGCTTTGTGATCCTGAACACATCTCCGAATATTTGGAGCTTTGTTTACTTAGCTGTAATAGAACAGAGTAGATTAGATCCTCCCTCCTCAAAGTATGGTCCTATGGATCAGCAGTATTGGCACCACCTGGAAGCTTATTAGAACTATAGACTCTCAGGTCTCACCCCAGACCCACAGAATCAGAACATCCATTTGAAAAAGATCCTAGGTAATTCCTATGAACACTGCAGTTTGGGAAGTCCTAGATTTGGGGATCTTAAGGATTCCTTCCAGTTATAACATTCCATCAACTTGAGCACAGCAACTGTCCTACAAGCCCTCCTAGTGTGTCTGGCATGGAGTACATTATGGAATATATAAATAAATAGGAAGTTATTCTCACCTATTCTAATTTCAAAGACAAGTTATCTTGGCCAATAGGACCTTGAAGTCTTGGAAAACCTTTCTGTAAGTTATTTACCAGGGTTAAGTCATTTCCCTCACATAAAAGCATGAGAGTCCTGCATTCTCATATCCATTTCCTCATTTTAAGGAATAGTGTCTTATTTTTACATGGAAAAATAGTTGCTCCAACCCTCTTTCTGTGGTTGCTGATTCTGTGGCACAAACACCAAATAAATCTGTTCATTTCCTTGAAGCTGCTTGCCTTCCCCTTTCGCAGCCCACCCATTCAGGCATCACATTACTGCCAGGCCATTTGCACCATCTGCTCATTAAGTGTCAGTTGATGGGAGGACGGAGGACACCTGGTGACCGTGAAGTCAGGCCAGTACACCGAGGGAAATCTGCAAAGTGGTAGAAAACATAAAATAAAACAGACCTTGGGAATCCAGAGGGTTGAGTTTCAGAGAAAGGCGGAATGAGTGAAGCAGGTCAAGCTTCTGAGGCCCAGAGCAGCCTTTTAATTTCCTGACCTTGTGCTCTGTGAGCACCGCCCTGTGAAGGGAGAGAGATTCCTTAGGAAGCAGGGGCACATACATTTTCTGCTGACCAGCTCTTCCTGAAAAGCAAATGGTACATGGTGAACCTGCTATGAGTACCTGTTGGAGTGAAGATTGTTGAATTTCTGAAAGGACACTTTTGTTTCCAAGTTGCTAGCTAGGCTATTGCTTCTAATTCCACAAAGCATCCATAGTCAACTGTTTATTATTTTTGAAAGCAGATTCAGACAGAAAGACCTAGCTATGTCCTGCAGAAATATGGCCAGAGGGCTTCTTTCTGGAAAATTGGGCCTCAGAGAACCACATGAAAAGCCCCAGGACAATGTTAGGACAGACAACTGTAGCCACACTCCGAGGAGCCTCAACAGTCAGACGTCTGCTCAGCTCTGAGTTACTTAAAACCAACTGTCACACGTTTAGGTCATGGCTTCAATTCTTAACAAGAGACAATGACTGCGTTCTGTTCTCAGCTTACGATGTTAAAATTGATTAAAAGCATTAGTAGTGGTGGGCATGAGAATATTTTGGTCTTTGAACCTTAACAGAATCGTATCACTTCAGACTCCATTGTTAATAGTTAATGAGACATATTTTAGCAGGAAATATGTGGTAATTAAGAGAATAGACTCTGGACTAGAATTCTGACTTCATAACTTGTGTGACTGTGTGCAAATTACCTAATATTTTTCTGCCTCAGTTTTTTTATCCATAAAATGGATAATAATAGTAATCTACATCATAGGTTGTAAAGACTGAATGCATTAGTCATGTACAGTATAAAGAAATAGAGCCCGGCACATAGTTAACTGCTATAGAAGGGTTTGCTATCATTATTGAAGTGAGATTGCTTTGAAATGTATTTTCTCTCATTTTCACCCATGGAGGGTTAGATAAGCAAATTAAAGAAACTATTATGATCAGCATTCCGTTGGATTCCAAGACCAAAGGAGAGATGATAAACCTCTTCCATCTCTCCGTTTCCTGCCAAGTCTCCTTTCCCATTATCTTATTATCTGACTCCTAGCTTCTGTCAGAGAAAATAAGAAAAAAGAAATCTATGTAATGATCTTTCCCTGTAGTGGCTTCGTTGTCAGCATCTGCTCTATCGCTAGTAGGTATTGATGTATTGAAGGTTCCCTCAAGCTTGTTCAAACAGGGAATTAACTCTAATTCTCAGCAATGCCAGAGGGCTTGGTTTGGGCCAAGGTACCTTGCTGCCCTTAAAACTAAGTCCAGGTTCTGGCACTGGATTAAGCAAAGGGTTTCAGACTGAAATGCCCATAGGTGCCAGACAGGTTACCTGAATGAATGAAGCCAGCTAGAATAAAAAGCACATCAGTCTTTCTTATTCGTTGCTCTAGATAAAGATATGGCTACAGAAATACATTGTTCCCCTCATAGGCAAATGCAGTCATTAATGGCTATTCACACCAAATCTCAGTTTGAGAGAAAATAAACAGGACTGGGGCCTACGGAGAACTGGCACCCACATAACCGAGGTGGCTGTTTTTCAACTGTGACCATTTCCTGCCATGTGAGCCCAATAGTGCCAGATTTTCTGATTTTTAAAGAGAAGCTCCAAATCTAAGTATTGGGGGGAAAAAAGTGAAAACTCCAGAGTTTTAACCATCAGCTGAAAATCTCAGCTGGCAGACCATGGAGGACAAATGAATCATGTTTACCAGTTGAATTTGACCTGCAAGCTTCAATTTTGGGTTAAATTTCATGCACTTAGATTGATCTCTGTCTGTCAGTAAGTTATTAGGAACTCTGGATGTAGGAGAGGCAAGGTTCTGCAAAGACAGAGAGCATGAGAGCACAAAGTTTTATATATATACATATGTGTGTGTGTGTGTGTGTGTGTGTGTGTGTGTGTATGTTTGAGACAGAGGTTTTGCTCTGTCACCCAGGCTGGAGTGCAGTGGCACGATCACAACTCACTGGAGCCTCAATTCCTGGGCTCAGGTGATCCTCTCACGTCAGTCTCTTGAATACTGGGACTGGGACTACAGGTGCTCACCACCACACCCGACTGATTTTTTGTGTTTTCAGTAGAGACAGGGTTTTGTCGTGTTGCACAGGCTTGCTGGAACTCCTAGCTCAAGCAATCAGTCCACCTCAGAGCTTTTTACATCTTGTTCAGGAGATAGGAGTGGCTCATATGAATACTCTTACACCTTTTATCCCTTTAACTTGTTATTTTGAAATAATTAGACCTAAAGAAAAGTTGCGAAAGTAATAAAAATGCTTCTTACCTACCATTCACCCAGATTCTCTAAATATGGTTAATAATTTACCACATTTGCTTTCTCATCCTCTTCGTCTTGTTTTTTCTATCTCTCTCTATATATGTATATACATATGCCTCTTTCTCTTTATATACATATATTTATACATTAAAAATATATTTTTCTGAAACACCTGAATATTCAGTATCATTTTGTTTCCAAATAGTTTAGTGTATTTCCTAAAGACAAAAATATCCTCTTATGTAGCACAGTGCAAATCAGGAAATTAATCATAATATAATATTATCTCTATTATGTTTATTCAAATCTCACATTCCAATTTCTTCATAGAAAAAGATAAAATTTCAGAGGTGTGATGCAACAGAATGTCATCCACTGCATTTTGTGGCCATGCCCTGTGTTCTCTTATTTTTAATTTTTTGATGACTGGAAAAAGTTCCTCTTTGTCTTTCATAACAAAAGGCAAGTCTATTTTGTCTTTTATAACATTAATATTTCAGAATACAGGCAATTCCTCAGTATTTTAGAAGAGAACAGACTGTCTTTTGATTTGGGTTTGTTTAATATTTGCCAATGGTTAAATTTAGATTGTGCACACTAGGCGTGAATCTCGGCAGGAATACCAAGAAGTGACGTTGTATCCTCAGTATGAGGAAGACTCAGTGGGAATATTGGAGGAAGACTATTAGTTTGAGTTGGGAAGAGAGGCATTTACGGTACAAGCACTTGCCCTCAAAATCAGCATTTTGCTATTTTTGTTCTTTTAGCCTTGTTATTAAAAGATCCTGTCCACGTTCTTCCCGTCTGTATAAAAGTTTATCCCCTCGCTCCTCTTCTCGCACACCATATTTGTTTAAATGAAGAAATTCTCAGACTCTGCATCCATTTGGCATTGGAATCACATGCAGGCCTGTGAGGTTTGGTGGATTGGTAGCTGAAATATCTCTCACTTGTGAAGCACCAACAGGCATTTGCGGTCCTTTCACGTGCCTTAGCTCAATTGTCTTCTCGCCTTACAGAAGCAGCAGGAGGTCGTCTATGGCTTAATCATGTAACGCAGGTTTCCCATTTTAAAGATAAATATAACTGAGATCTGGTGAAGCAAAGTGAGATGCTAATATTGCAGAGAGAGAGAGATATATATATATATGGCATCTCACTCACAGGCTAGAATTTGAGATTTTTTTTTTTTCTTTCTTCCTTGTCCTAATCTTCAGGAAGAATTTGAGATTCTTGACCCTTCATCTAGTGCACTTTCTCCCATACAGATTTTCAGAGCTGTATAAATTCAGGTCCAATTGATGAAGTAGTTGCAGGCACTTCTGAATTATTATTAATGATTATATGATAATAATAGCCAAATGATAGACTGCTTATCATATACAAGGGATTGTTCTAAGTGCCAACACATATTAATGCACATAACATTTCATTCAATATTTAAAATGGAATCAACATTTACAATTTTTCCCTTGTGGTAATTGTAAAATTTAGATTTTGTTAATTAATGGAAAATGGAATTGTTTGTAGCACTTTAGCACTCTTCGGTTTTATTTGTTTAGAATGCTCTGGATAAATCATTTCCTCATATAACTTTCTGCTTTAAGCTCCTTCCTTGTACATTAGGGGAGCATTTTTCAGCCTACATCTTACTACTTTTGGTTCAAGGCTGAATGTGACTTTTTCTTGCAGTGTTTATATTTGCACTGAAGTGGTGTGGACTCATATGATTAGGTAAAGTTTGTTGCTGGAGGCAATATTATGCAATTGCTTAAAATCTTACTCAGTTCAGATGGTTAATAGTCTTCAGTGGCATTTAACTCCTGTTTTGTGTTCATTTGTATTCAAGTACTTGAAGACAGGAGTTTAGCTAGCTTCCTGGGGTGACTTTCTGCGTGATATTATTGTTTAAGCTACGTAAACATTGGGGGAAAAAAGAGAAAAAGAAAAAGGAGAAAAAAAGGATGGAGACATTGTCATTTGTTACCCATTAAATGTTTAGGAAGTCTTTTTCCTAAACATGAACCAGAGATACAATTAGCCTGAAAGGCATTACTTTTTGCATAAATCCAATGTGGAGACTCCCTGTGAGGGTTTGACATTGAGCGTGGTTGGCTACAGTGGCTCACTGTTCTAGTTCAGGTCCTGATGATTTTTCTTAAAATCCCAGTAGTATGCCTTACACTTAGTTAATGCTCTAAATATAATAGAATGAATGGATTGGACTTAAGAGAGAATTGAAATACAGGAGAGTTTGAGGAAGGGGTTATAGGGGAGGGATATGTGTCATACTGGGAAATGCCAAGGTGAACTCTGCTAAAGATTTAAAAAGTTATAAGTATTTATAGTTAGGAATAAACAGAGGAGAGTGAAGAACCAAACTATTAATAGAAGTGCCCACTCTGAAAATGATAATTTATCGTTGCTATCCCCACCTCTCCTTCCAATTTCATGAGTGGTAGGAACGATTAGTCAATCATGGAAGTTTTTCCAAATGAATTGGAATACCCATTTAGAATTCGTTTTCCTATTTCTCCTAAAATTCTTCTCAAGAAATCATTTTGTGCAGCCACTACCAACTAAATAGAATTAGCATAGGACTTGAAATCCATTTATAATTATAGTACAAAGCTAAAGATATTGTGAAATTAAAGACATGTCATCTCTGAAGTAAGAGAGTAAGGGACAGGTATATGTGCTGAAGCAGGCCTGTGAAGTGCAGTTGAATACCAGAGGAAAAAGAGGGGATCCCAGTAGGGGAAAAATGGATCTTACAAACTCAACTGGATTGGCATGGATGGATGAATGAATGAATAAATAATGAGAGGTACATCTGAATTAGTCAGAATGTTTGTATTCCCCTCATGGCATTTCCTTCATTTTTAAACAACCTTGGGCAAGCCCCATATGTCAGTTATTTACTAGCAGAGCAAAGATTAGAAGTGTGGCAATATCCTGATAATTCAGGCAAAACCTCCACTTCTGTTTAGGGTACGGAAAATACCACTGGGAAATAGAATTATAAATAAAAATGTGTTTGAAAAAATAATAGCATGCCATTATCATCTTTATGAATTTATATGATAACTTTTACTTAGGAAAGTAAATGGAATTCCATCAATGTTTGTAAACTATTACTGAAAGTACAATACAACACAGGTTAGAATTAAAATACATTTGTTAGAAAACTTGAACTCTTGTTTCTGAGTTATTGGGATAAGCTCCATGTCAGTAATAGTTTGATTAAACCATTTTAATAAAAAGGAGTACATTTTTTAGATTTTATATTGAAGAAGAAAATATGTAACAAAGAATGCCTTCATTTTGTATTTTCACAAAGTTATTTGGAGTTATGTTCACATAGGTTTTTCTTTTTTTCATGTAACTTTTATTTCGATTTCAGGCATACATGTGTAGGTTTTTTATACAGGTAAACTTGTGTCATGGAGGTTTGTTGTACAGATTATTTCATCACCTGGGCATTAAGCCTAGTACCCAATAGTTTTCCTGATCTTGTCTCTCCTCCCACACTCCACCCTCTCATACACCCAGTGTATGTTGTTTCCCTCTGTGTATCCATGTGTTCTCATCATTTAACTCCTACTTGTAAGTGAGAACATGAGGTATTTGGTTTTCAGTTCCTGTGTTAGTTTGGTAAGGATAATGGCCTCCAGCTACCTCTGTGTTTCTGCAAAGCACGCGATCTCACTCTGTTTTTATGGTTGCATAGTATTCCATGGTGTACATGTACCACATTTTCTTTATCCAGTTTTCCATTAATAGGCATTTAGATTGATTTCATGTATTTGCTATTGTGAATACTGCTGCAGTGAACATATGTGTGCATGGGTCTTTATGTTAGAATGATTCATATTCCTTTGGGAATATATCCAGTAATGGAATTGCTGGGCCAAGTGGTATTTCTGTCTCTAGGTCTTTGAGGAATCACCACACTGTCTTCCACAATGGTTGAACTAATTTATCCTCCACCAGCAGTGTGTAAGCATTCCTTTTTCCCTGCAACCTCACCAGCATCTTTTTTTTTTTTTTTTTTTTTTTTTTTTTTTTTACTTTTTGATAATAGTCATTCTGACTGGTGTGAGATAGTGTCTCATTGTGGTTTTGATTTGCAGTTCTCCAGTGATCTATGATGTTAAGCTTTCTGCATATGATTGTTGGCTGCACATATGTCTTCTTTTGAAAAATGTCTGTTCATGTCCTTTACTCACTTTTTAATTTGTTTTTTTTTTTTTAAGTAAATTTTTTTAAGTTCCTTATGCTGGATATTAGACCTTTGTCAGATGTACAGTTTGCAAAAATTTTCTTCCATTTTGTAGGTTCTATTTTGTAGTGTCTGTTCACTCTGTGGATAGTTTCTTTTGCTGTAAAGAAGCTCTTTGGTTTAATTAAATCACATTTGTCAATTTTGTTTGCATAGTTTTAACTATCTTGGTGAACTTCATTTTGAGGAACTCACAATTTTACTTTTCTGCTCCTTACTTTTGCTCATAGGCACATCCTCACTTTCTTTTGAACTTTTTACTATAAATTAAACAGAAATTCTATTACACATATTTTAGTTGTCAAAAATTAAAAATATGTAAAATTCTACCACCTAAAGTCACCTTGTTAACATTTTGGTGATATTTTACACTTCTATAAAACACAGAGGAGAATATTTATATGTACTCTTTTATAAAATGACTTTATTTTTTCACACAATATGTTGTGATATTCTTTCTATATCAATAAATTTATTTTTTCATAAAATGTATAGATACATAATTTTTCAGTACTGTTCTATTGCATGGTTTTAACATAAGTTACTTAACCCATTCTTATTTTGGATATCGCATTTGTTTCCAAATTTTGAAATAATATAAAGAAATATGGTAAGATCCTTCAAGCAAATCTTTGATTTATCTTTAATAATTTATTTGGAATTAACCTTGGAAATGCTATTGCAGGGACAAATAATGTGCTCATTATTAACACTTCGGCTGTAGCTTGCTGAGTTGCCTTCCAGAAAGGTTATAGCTGTTTGCATTCTAAACAGCTGTGTGTGGAAGACCAAGAAGTCCTATCGTCACTTGGTATTATCCTTTTTTTCTTCCTTTATTTTTCATCATTGCCAATTTAATAAATGTGCTGTTGTATCTCATTTTAATTTGATATTTTAAATTTTACTAATGAGTTTCAACATATGTTTATTGACCATTTGTATTCCTTGATATATTCATCGCATATGCAGATTTTCACCAGTTTTTCCTATTAGTATGTCTATTTCTCAGTGATTCAAAAAATTCTGTGTTTTAAACATATGAGTTCACTTGGTTGTGTGAATTTTAAAATTTTAGTAGATTTAAAATCTTCTATATTTGGATGTTGAATGAGAATGAAAATCCACAGTAATTACTACTTTCCTAAATTGTTCTTAATTTAATGACCACTAGCAAAAATACAACATTGAACGTGTAAGAAATTGGCTGAATCGCCCTCTTGATAGTCTGTCTTTACTGTTAATGAACTAACCTGTGTACCTGAGCAGAGAATGAAACTTAGTCCATCCAAGACTAAAATTGAAAGCTGAATCAAATCTATATCTTTTAGCTAACAAGGCCATTTTTCTTCATTATCTAAATATTTTAGACTAAAGTACATTTGTCTCATGGCCTCCTTTATTTTAATTTGTTGATTTTTTTTTTTCAATTCTGCATTGCCTAATAATGCTAGCATAGACACAGCCAGAGTATTGATGATCTGAGGAGTTCACCTTCAGATGAAACAAATATCAGAGATCAAAGAGATTTTGCCTTACGGGGCTCACATCCAGGGTCAAGTGCAGGATCTTGGTAGGCCTTCCTGAAGGATGGTCTGGAGAGGAGGTGGGAGTGGCAGCGTCTTCACCAGCTCTGCAGTGAAGTGCTGTCTGAGTCTGACCCCCATGCTTAAGAATCATCACACTACATCGTGATTCTGCACCAAGCTCAAATCTCAGAGCTTCATCTTTGATTCAGTTGGTACAGCGGGATGGATATTCATATCTTTATAGACATGTCGCCTTCCCACCCCTAATTTTTTTTCCTCATGGTGTTTGGTGTTAGGGTGAAGGGCGAAGGCCACATTTGAACATAAGTCAGGTTTTTTTATTTTATGTGGGGGAAAGCCGGGGGCGTTTGCAGAACTTAAAACAGAAATCAAACCTTTAAAGGTCGACTGTATGTGTCCTGCCACTCATATTCTCTTCTGGCTTCTAACTTTCCTTAGGCTTAAAATATATCTAGAGCCACTGGTTCCTTTGTTCTTTGGAAAGTTCATTTTTTATTCCTTTAAAAATACTGTTTTTTGTTTTTGTTTTGTTTTGTTTTGTTTTTAAGAAAAGGGCAACAAACAAAGTTTTCGTTGATCATGTTTCAGAGGCTTGTTGCTTACAACTCTGCAGAACAAAACAGGGCCTGCCGTTATTTCTGTGAGTGTCACTCTGCACTCTAACTCAAGCGGGTCCTCAGTGAGCAGGAGTTCCTAGACCGAGTTGTTTGCTGACTACGAAATTAGGAAGAATTGGGTCAGAAGTGGTGACCACCTAATTTTAAAATGAAGCTAAATGAGAAAATATATCTGGAAGGAAAGGTAATTTAATATTTTTAAATATTTCCTTTTATGAACCTAGCTCCAAAGTTTGGCATGACATTTGCCTCTACTCTGGTACCTTTTAGTGGCTATAGCCATATAAGTATTATAGATTAGAAGTTATAATTTATTAAAACAATTGGTTGAGTGCCAGGAATGCTGGTTAGAAATCTCTGCCACATTCAAAAGGCAGCATTAAAAATCAGAATAAATGAATTATTAACTTGCTTTTTATTTTACAGCATGTACATAGACTTATATTTGTCACCGTGGTTTCATTTCAATATGTAAATCATAGAGATGTCCCAGGCTACTCTGGGAAAAAAATACTGTAAAAAGGTATTTTCTGCATTAAATGGATTTTATGCTTTTATTTTAGATAACAAATTTTGATTAATTGAGCATTTTTGCTCTATTCAATTCTTAAGAAAAACACATAGTTCTTACCCCTGGACATTAATCAGTTGGTTCTCATTTGTCTAAAAGATTTCCATTTCTCTCTCTTCCTCTCTATCCCTATTCTCCCCTCTCTCTCTTTTCTTTTTTTTTTTTTTTTCTCAAGAGACAACTTCGCACTCTATTGCCCAGACTGGAGTGCAGTGGCACAGTTTTAGCTCACTGCAGCCACAAGTTCCTGAACTGAAACAATCCTCTCACCTCAGTCTCCTGAGTAGCTGGGACTACAGGTATGTACCACCACACCTGGCTAGTTTTCAATTTTTTTTTTTTAATGGAGATGGGGTCTTGCTATGTTGCCTAGGATGATGTTGAACTCCTAGCCTCAAGCTCTTCTCCCACCTCAGCCTCCCAAAGTGCTGGGATTATAAGTGGGAGCCATCAGGCCTGGTTATCCCCCATTCTTAACCCTGGTCATCATTCAAGTCTCCACTTTTTTCATTAGTTCAATTTATTGTGGCTGTATGTTGGAAAGATAATATGAAACAAACAAATAAGCCCCTTATCATCCTTGAACGTACAATCTATAGAACTCTTTCTTGATTCTTGCTACAACTGCTAACACCCCAGTTGGAAATAATTGTTTTAACTTTTATATATTTCTTAGACACATTGAAACTTAAATGTTGGCTGGGTGCAGTGGCTCACACCTGTAATCCCAGCACTTTGAAAGGCTGAGTCATGTAGATCACGAGGCCAGAAGATCAAGACCATCCTGGCCATCATGGTGAAACCTGGTCTCTACTAAAAATACAAAAATTAGCCAGGTGTAGTGGTTCATACCTATAATCCCAGTTACTCAGAGAGGCTGAGGCAGGAGAATCGCTTGAACCTGTGAGCCGAGATCGCACCACTGCACTCCAGCCTGGTGACAGAGTGAGATTCCGCCTAAAAAAAAAAAAAGTAAATGTTTATTATAGTTATTTATCTACTTTACTAGAATGTCAGTGTTTTTTAAATCAATAGGATCCCTTTTTGCACCTATGTTCTGAACCAGTTGAGATAAAACAATGAGGTGAAAGGGATATAAAGTGACATAATTATTTTTGATTAAGTGATACTACGGGCAAGTAGGGTGCCTAACAGAATTCCAGAATTGGACAGTTATTTATCCAGTAAAAAGCACCCTGGAATAGGCAAACACTACCATGGGCCAACACTGCTAGGGATGGGGCAACATGGCAATGAACATCTAGCAAGCCCTGAAACTTATAAGGGAGAGGGACTGGGTCCCAAGATAAAGGGACAAGAAAGGGAATGGGCTATATGACCAGTCTGTCTTTTCAAGCTGGCCATGAGTGAATAAGAAGTGTTGAGTTAGGCCAGATGTGCAACTCACTTCATATCTGGAAAAGGAAGAAATGTTCTCATCCCAAAAAATTTCATTTATTTCCCTCCCGGGGGGTTCCCTTTTGAATTTTTTTTTTTTAATCCTTCAAGGTAGTTAAAACACACTGAACATTTGCTAAATATTTATTAAATACATTTATTCAGAAATAAATTCATTTCAGGCATTTAATTGAAAATGAAGAAATGAACAAACATTCTTGGGCTGAGTCCATTTTGTTATTTAGAACCTCATAAATAGCATATACCATTTTGTAAACATTTTCATTATATTTACAACGTCAAGATAAAACCTTCAGTTATTAGATTCAGCCATATCCAGACTTCTGTATTCACTGAAGCAAAAACATAAATACATCCTCCAATGGTTCTCAGTGAATGGAATGATAAATGTTTCAAGTCCCTGTAGGCTAAATGACTTGAGGAAGGTCTTTAAAAGCCCTCAGAGCGACTCGAGGAGCTTTTCAGAAATCTGGAAGCTTGTTATGACATCATGGACTGAAATCTGAGGTGTGGCAGAAAAAAGGAACTATATGAAGAGAAAGTTAGGAGGTAGGGAAACATTGGCAACTTAGCTTGAGAAAGCCCGACACTCTTTCTGTCATACATCTTAAATATTCTTAATTAACCTATGTCTGCATCCACCAAGCACGTGATGTCAGTCTTTGCTGATAATAGAACAAACATCTGCAGCAAGGAAGCAGCCCTTCATTTAATCGGGGATACAGTCTGATTTTCCTAACAGCAAAGTTTGCCTTAGGGTTTACCATTAATTAATTGTGTCTAAATATTAACTGACATCCATTCTCGGGTGTAAGCAAAACTCCCCTCCAGGGAACGTCCTCTGTGGAAAACTTAACATTTCCATTATGAAAACCAAGAGGACGAAATGCTTTTAGTAATGTGGCTGTTGAGTGCAAAGGAGGGGGCAAACCTCTCCTATAAATCAGGGAAGGAGAAGAGATACTAAGAGAAATGGCTCCAGGGAAAGCGATAAGTTGGGGAGCTGATTCATGCCAGATTTCAAAGAAATTGAATCAGAGAAAGAAGAAATGGCAGGTTTGTTGAAGAGTCTTCTTGATTTAGAACTGTAGAGTCCAAGTAGTGCAAATTGTGACGGACAAGAAAACTCTTATGAGAACTTCACCTTGGTGATGCTTTTCTTTCATAGGAAAAAGTCTGTCTGCAAGAATAACTAACAGCTGATGGTCCTGGACCATAGAGAAAACTTATGTTGTCTGTTTTTCTTTTATTTCTAGTGAACTGACTTTGGTTGTGAGATCAAATTACACAGTAATGGAAACAGTTTGCCTTACGTTCAACAGCGAAATAACACGTTTGATTTCATGCTACAATTTCTTATTCCTTACAAGGAGTGATTTTTGTCCTGGGGAAATAATTCAAGAAGGATCTTTTCTCCTTTTGGTCAACTCTGTGAAAACCGAGAACATCTGTATCAATATAACTTAATCATTTGTTCTGAAAAATTCTTAGCAAGGAAGATAAGACCACACACAATAAACAGCTTCACTGTTTGCCTCAGGAAATTCTTGTACATCAATTTATCCAGGCAAACATGCTTAACTGGGCAAATGTCTATCTATACAGAACAATAGGTTGCTCACCTGAACTGGTAACATATCTATCATGGCAACAATGACCTCTTCATGACAGACTTCAAGTGCTTTGCCTCCTTGTGTCACCAATACAAAAAACTATTATATCCTAACTTTGCCCAGTCCTAAATTAATGGCCTCTTGAGAGACCCATCTTAAATTACTTGGGCCCAAACTCCCAAATTTTACAAGGACCTTTCAATTTCTTTCCTCTTTTGGGACACTATCAGGACTCTATTCAGGTAGTGTTCTCTTGAGCCACAGTAAGATTAATTAACTCCATTTTTTTTTTTTTGAGCAACAAGATTGTCTTTCTGGAAAAGAGAAAGTTCAAGTAACTGAGATGCTAGCGTGCAGGTTAGAGCATCCACACAGATATTAAACACTTTTGGGATGTTGGCCAGATTTTAGATTTTAGTATAGGAGAAATTAGGCATTTGAGTTGTGAGTTAAATCGGACAGTAGGATGACTAGCATGAGGAGAAAAAGGAGGTATTATAGCTGAATAACAAAAGTCTCCAGAGAGCATATTTTCAAACATTAGGAGAAAACTAACGGTCTGGGCATAGGACTGAAAACCAGTAACCAATCTTCTCTCTTGACTTTGAGGTCCGTGTATTGTGAGAGAATGGGGTTTCCCTCAGGTTTCCATGGAGGCACCAGGTTTGGGTTACAAAACAAAAGTGGACACGATGTGGTAAGTATTTATCTTACTCTATCTTCCATGGGAGGTTCAGATGGCATAGGAGAAAGGTTGAAGAATAATCAAATATTGGATTCCTATTTAAGAAGCGGGGAACATGATAGGAATAGAGAGTGAGGAACAGCATAAGGTTTGTCAATAATAATTCAGTAACTAGAACTTCGTAGGACTCGAAATTCTTCTGTTTCTGAAACCTTAATGTCGACTCCCAATTCTCTGACCACATGTCGTTTATTTCCAGCTGCCTCAGTTTTTTAGTTTCATCATACTTGTATTTTGTTTTATTTTTTATTTCAATAGGTTTTTGGGGAACAGGTGGTATTTGGTTATGTGAATAAGTTTTTCGTGGTGATTTCTGAGATTTTGGTGCACCCATCATGCAAGCAGTGTACACTGTACCCAATGTGTAGTCTTTTATTCCTCAACCCTCTCCCACCCTTTATCCTGAGTTCCCAAAGTCCATTGTATTCTTCTTATGCCTTTGCATCCTCATAGCTTAGCTCACACTTATCAGTGAGAAAATACGATGTTAGGTTTTCCATTCCTGAGTTACTTCACTTAGAATAAAGGTCTCCAATTATGAGGTTGATGTCTCAACTTTTCTTTTTGTTTTATTAGCTCTCTACAGTCTTGTATTATTATTATAATTATTTACCTGGGATCTACTGCTTTTAACATTCTCTCCATTTTTTTTTTAACTTCCTTTCTTTATTATCTTTTCATGTTAGCAAAATCCAGTCCTAGATGGATTCTACTTATTGCCTTTCCAGCTTCTCCATCTGGGCTCCATTTTTTCTGAGTACTGCTACATAATAATCACCACACATACATTCATGTTCTTCAACATCAACTGGGCCCTTGACACGTCTGAGAAATTTTCTATAGGTTCTTGCAAGCACTGCCTCACCAATTGTCCACAGCCAAATTTTGAAATATTCTCTGCTTTTTAAAAGCTACTTACCCTTCCATCTTCTTCTCACTGTCAATATTACTGAAAACAAAATAAAGCAAAATAAAACAACATGTTGGAGGCAATCAAGTTGGAAATTTCTTAATTTTACTATAAACACAGTAGTTTATAGTTACGTGATTCTGTCTTTTCTTCTTGTTCTGAAATTGTGAAAAATAGTTGTTTTGAGACTGATTTCCTCACCTGTGTTCTAGCTTCAGTCCAGTCTCACCTTCTCAGATGTTTGGCCCATCTATACCCTCATTCCTGTATCTCCACTGTCTTCTTTTGAATCAGTCTTTAAATATGCTCAATTGTTTTCAATGTTAAAAAGAAAACAAAGAATCCTTTCTTGACCTTTGCTCTTAGATAGCTTGTGCTCACTTTTCCTCCCTTCTGTTAATAGCTATGTTCCTGAGCTATACTTGCTCTCTTAGGTTTCCAGTCTTCCACTCCCTCCTCAGTTTCTACTGTTTAAATATTGCCTCTGAAATGCTACGGAAGTGGATCTAGCAAAGGCCACTGATGAGCTTTTCATGGCTAAATCCATTCCATATTGTTCATCTTTAGTTTTTTTTTTTTACCTGCAGTATTTATTTTTATTGAACAAGGAAAGCCTCAGTATTTATTGAAAAGTAAAGATGGACATTAGGCAAGGGAATGTGCCATAAATAAGCTAGGTCAGCATGGAGTTTAAGGGTGTTCTGGATAGTGAGAAGATTTGTTTTGACCAGGGCACAAGTCTTCTATAGAATAATAGGGAGACAGGAAATAAAAAAAAGAAAGTATGTTGGCTAGATTGTTGGAAAAGTCCTTAAATGAATGCTATCATTTATAAATAAAATCTAAATGAAATTTAGATTTCATTGCATAGTGGTCAAGGCCCAATGAAACTTTGAAAAGAAAGTGATACATGATAGATGTTTGTTATCATTCATCTGTCAATGTGACTCGGCTTAACCTATGCTTGTGGTATCAGTAACAGCATCAAAGTCATGGCAGTTAGGTAAGCAGCATGAAAAATATTTCTGTTTTGTGCTTGACGCTAGCTAGAAATTCCAGCGGAAATCCCAGAAGGTTTATAAAGATTCAGGACTACCCTTGGAAAAAGGACAGTGTAGACGTGCAGATTCGAGATTCATTTCCGCAAAGGTGAATGTTGAAGTTTTCATCATGCTCTCTGTTGGGATGAGCAAATAACCTCTAGACAGACCCTTCCTTTCCATTTACTTTTTTTTTTAAATACTCAGAGAATTCCTTGTAGTATATTTGTACAAAGTTGCATTTTATCTTACATTTAAAACTGTTGTCATTCATAGTTGATACTGTTTTGTTACACTGATAGGTCCTTTTGTGACTGGTGGGTAAGACCCGTTTTTCCTTTTGACAGTTGGCTTGCAATTTTTTTTGTGTATCTGCTGAATTGCTTTCTTGCTCTTGCAAATACATTCAACATCACGGTTCTTCTACATGACAGACAGAGAAGGCCTTGGCAGATTCCAACCTCAGGAAGAAATTATGTCTTTCTCTATAGTACTTTCAAGAGATTCATGTATATATGCCAGGAGACACCTTTGGATTCATAGTGCACTTATATTAAATGAGGGGCATAAGATGTGATATTTTTTGATGTTATTTCACTCTAATAGATCATTAGATACTTAATTGATTCTTAGAGAGTTTAAAATTGAATTCTTTTTATATTTTATGTTATTCCATAGACATATTTCAAAGTAAAGTATAAGGGTCGGTAATTTAGATTTGATGATTACTTGCAAAGTTTGGGATATATAAGCAGACAATAGTAAGTTTAAAATATTCACGACCAAATATCAAGTTTCTGATTATGTAGATAGGAAAGTAGATAAAAATTATAGAATTATTGAAAAATTATATGAAGTTTTCAATAGTTTGTAAACTATTTTTGTTGCCTGTTACTCAAAAGTATTGATTCTCCTTTGATACTGCATGCCATTTTCATTTAAAATGCATCATGATTACTTTACAGAATGCCAGATTTGCCACTGTTGTTTCTTTCTCAGAATGTTGTATTTCTTAAAACCTCTTTCAATATTCATTCTGAAACACTTGTTTAAATTTACTCACTTTAATATGCATACACTACATACACATTTGCACAAATATACTATAATATACATGCTATTACATTCAGCATCTTATTAGATTTAGATTCTGAATATTAGTTACTGAAAGCCCCTTGTGGGCAGGGCTAGGTCTTTCTCACTATCCTCCCCACTCACTCACATCACGCACAATAACTTGTACATAGTAGTTATATACAATAGATGTATCGAGGTGTTCTGTTTCAATGGAGCTCTGGTGCTTCTATTGACTTCCTCATCTCTATTATCTAGTGATGACCTTTTTTATGTGTATATATCTTTGCTTGCTAAATTTCATACCTAGCCTTTGGATAATCAATGCTGCCACTGTATAATTTTTATCACATTACTTCAATACCTGGGGGAAAAAGACAGCTAAATGATCTCATCTTTCTTTGCTTCCAGAGAAATCCTGATAATACTCTTCGCTTTAAGTCCAAGAAGTTTTCGCACTGGGATGAGAAGCAGAAGATTAATAACCCTTAGTTATAGAGTAGCCATAAGATATGCATTGGCTGAAGAATACTTTGGTTTTTGAGTGGAATGAAGAATTGCTCTAGCTATGCCATCATGATATCTGCCCATACCGTCATGATTTCTCAGACTATATCTTTTATTTTTTTAACTGTTGTGACTAGCCATATCAGGGCAGAGTTCATTTTTTCCTGAGATGCAATTTGTTAGACTGGAATACATATTAGACTAGAAGGTATAGAACGATAGTTATCAGAGTTCACTTCCAAGACCAGCAGGGTCGGCAGCACCAGGGAACTTTTAAAAATGCAAATTGCCTGGTTTTACCCCAGACCTATGGAATAAGAAAGACTGGGGGTAGAGTCTAGCAATCTGTGTTTTAATAAGCCCTCCATGGAATTCTAATGCAAAGAAAAGTTTGAGAACTGCTGTTCTGGAGAGTGTTTTTTTTTGTTTTGTTTTGTTTTTTTGTTTTTTTTTTTTTGACGAAGTCTCACTCTGTCATCCAGGCTGGAGTGCAGTGGCGTGATCTCGGCTCACTGCAACCTCCGCCTCCTGGGTTCAAGCGATTCTTCTGTTTCAGCCTCCCAAATAGCTGGAACTACAGGTGCGTGCCACCATGCGCAGTTAATTTTTGTACGTTTAGTACAGACGGGGTTTCACCATGTTGGCCAGGATAGTCTCGATTTCTTGACCTCAGGTGATCTGCCCACCTCAGCCTCCCAAGGTGCTGGGATTACAGGCGTGAGCCACAGCGCCCGGCTGAGAGTGGTTGATCTCTTAGAGAGATTGTTCAATTTTGAGACTGTATGAGTTTGAGGACTTGGTTCCTATTTTCACCTCTGCAGTGATTAAATGTACAACATTGAATCTCGGTTTTCTCCCCTATAAAATAAGGGATTTGTACACAGTTATAGGTAATATACTTTAATTCTAAACTCTGGCAGTATGGATGCCTCTCCAAACCTAACTATCGAGGAGGTTTTTTCCAGTTACTCCTGTGGTTACTGGTAACTGTGTAGTACACCGTTTCTGGTTCCCCTGTCCTCACTTGACTTGGCATTTAAAGTAAGATTGGGCTGACTGAAACAAAGTGTTTATATATTGATACTTGATTTATTTGTACACTTCAGTAGCCTTTTTCAGTGGGAGGCTTACTAGAACTTTTGGCCTCACATCAGCAAACTTATTGTTTGATGCTGTCGGCCAATTCCTGGCTTCAACCTACCAGTCCAAGACATTCTGGCAAGGAAGATGACTGGGCGCAAATGATACTCATGAAATTTATTTTTTATTATCCTTCTTCTTGTATCTCATTAGCGGGGAAGTGGTAGAAGTCTGAATAAGATAGACATTTGATATCTTGTAGAGTGAGCATATTGGTATTGAAGTTTATGACCTGTAGATATGAATGCCTGAAATGAGTTCTAATGGATGCCCAAAATTAGTTATAATGGTTAAATTCAAACTTTTCTATTTGTTCTAAAATAGATACAGTTACTCTTCTAGTCACCTAGGCACAGAAACTTTTGAGTCTTCAAATAATTTCTTTCCTTTTTA
>NW_012099333.1:444507-446955 GCF_000951045.1 Mandrillus leucophaeus | reverse complement strand
AATTTAAAACTAGACTATTCTGATAACTCCTACTCAATAAAATTTAATTTCTCTTTAAGTATATTTATTTTTTATGTATTAGTAAGCTAATACTGTTACATTTAATTAAATTTTAATTTATTTTTGGCTTTATGGCATATGCTATTTAGCATAGGTAGCATTTGGTTGGGCACTTGTAATTCCCTTATTATTCTACAATCTCTTCAGACTTTTTTTTGTGTGTGTGTGTGTGTGTGTTTTTGTCTCTCCAGACTTTTGAATGTGCTAAAGTATCAAGTACAGGACTTCATAAGCAGAACGTTCTCAAAAAATTTTGTGCTGAATTTTTGATGGAACGTTTTCCTTCTCAATCCAAACTAGCTATCTACAGAGACTTAAATCAACTCCCCTACATTTTAAAAACCTTGCTGTGGTCTTGTTAGACAGTAAAACTTTCTGACATTTGTGAAACCTTATCATTATGTCCATGTTTTTAGTCACTTTGAAAAGATTACAATTTTGACATATATGAGTTGAGATTTTTAGGAAATTGAGAACAGCACAAATCAATGCCTGAGTTGTAGTACACTATTTTTTTAAATTCTGATAACATTATTTAAATAGAGTGAAAACTTTGATAAGAAAGCTTCATAGATAATTAATTGCATATGAAATGTGTTAAATATTTGGAAAACCAAACCCAAAATAATACATCTACAAGGTTGTTCTTAAAAGTTTCAAAGTGCCCCATTTTGAGAACGTATTCAATAAAATTTTATTGTTCCCAAATAGTCTTTTTATATATTCTGACCATATTTTGCTTCTGCTGTTTTTTTTCCTCCCATATACATTACCCATTATTTTGATGATCAAGACTGTTTACTTTTCCTTGACTTTGTTTGTTTGTTTCTTGGCTATTTATATGATAAATTATTTCTGATTAGAGATTCCTAACAGTCAAATGACATTGCATGATCTCACTGAGACACAGTTTATAAGCTGCACATCATTTTTTCATGGACTAAATCTCTATATTTTATAAGTAGATTACTTTTTTATCTCTTCAACCTATCAATCAATCCAATGAGCTATTAAAACAAAGTCACCTCCTGTCTGCTTTGAGCTTCTCTTCTTTAATTCTAAATGTAGTCTTTAAAGGAATATAAACTAGAAAAATAAAGTAACTTTCTAATTCCTATCATTCTCTCCTGGGTTCAAGCAATTCTCGCGACTCAGCCTCTCGAGTAAATGAGACTACAGGCATGTGCCACCACACCTGGCTACTTTTTTGTATTTTAGTAGAGGCGGGGTTTCACCATGTTGCCCATGGTGGTCTCAAACTCCTGACCTCAGGCCATCTGCCCGCCTTGGTCTCCCAAAGTGCTAGGATTACAGGCATGAGCCACCGCGCCTGACTGACTATAACTTTTTAAAATCAGATGTGTTCTTTTTTATTTTGAAGTTCTTCAGGTTCACTAAGGAAGGATGAAATCTTTCTCTATATGGTATTACTCCAATTTTTATGGTGAAAGTATACATGCATACTATTTTCAATGTTAACACTGTATCTTCAAATAAGGATACAAGTAAATGTATCCATAAGTGAATTATTTAGGTACTAAATATCATTCTATGTCTTTTTCTCTGACTTAACATATTTCAAGTAGATAAAATGTTCAGATACTCTTAAGAAATTTCCAACATTTCATGTCAAGATATTTCAAGATTGGTTGCAATTAATTTTTGTTGTTATGGAAGGCTCATTTTTGTTGTTTCCTTCTGAAGAAGCGGATTTTGGTGTAGTTACATATTTTTCATTACAAATGCAGTAGCTAGAGCATAACCTATATAAGAATGTTCTGTATGAATTTGAGAAGAGCATTTTCTGAGCTCTAGAGATTTAGCTGAGTATTAACAATGCAGTACTCATGGTATCACATCTATTAATGCCTCAGTAGGAGGGACAGACATGAAACAAGTGTAGAGGTAATTCACCCTTCATACTATCTTGGTGCTATAACAAACCAAAAGGGATGAAAATATTTGTATAAACTGTGTGCCTTCTTTGATGCATACTTTAAAAACTGCCTTGGAAATCTCTAGATTAAAAAAAATTGCATTTCTTATAAGTTAAGTAAGATAAATACCTTTTCTATGTTTATGTGATAAACTCCCTCTGTTTTCCTAGACCTTGATTCACAGGTCAGCATGAAAGCAAAGTAATAGTGTCTATGAATTAAATAAATTCCTCAAGGACAAAGGAACCACCATGATAATTCATGATAATTGTGTTACAACTGGAGGGGCATTGGAGAACATTATGCCTAACTCATTTATTTCTTAAAGGAATAATTAGAGGTAAATTTTAGCTAAATATTAGAAAAAATATGTGCATCAACACACACAAAAATTTGCCTCTTCCCTTTTCAGTTTTTGTTTAGATTAAAACAGAATCTTTCATATCCTCGT
>NW_012099333.1:442623-444457 GCF_000951045.1 Mandrillus leucophaeus | reverse complement strand
AAACTTTTCTATTTGTTCTAAAATAGATACAGTTACTCTTCTAGTCACCTAGGCACAGAAACTTTTGAGTCTTCAAATAATTTCTTTCCTTTTTACACCAGTAATCATTGAATACTAAGTCATAACAGTATCTTTTCAATTGCAATATTTTAAATTCTATTTGCTTTCTATTCTCTGTGTCGCTACACATAACTTCAAAGTCCATGTATTCAGCTTTTGCAACCTATGTGTCTACTATAACAATAACTTCTTTTTTAAAAAATAGAAACCAAGTAGTATTTCAACCATGTCAGGAGAATTAAATAATGGGCACCCCCTGTGACAACCTTATGATAAAGGTAGACAAAAGTTTGTTTCCTTTTCTTCTTACACAGTAACTTCTTAATTGTATCTGGCTTCATTCTCCTCAAATCCTAACAAAGACCATAAAAGAGACTTGAATCTAAAAAAGAGACATTTCCTATGAACCATTTTTTGCCATTTGGAGTTTAATAAATAAGGGCCATTCAATTTCATTGAATAAACAGAGAAAAATAGGTTTAGTCTTTTTTAGAGCCTGCCTCTGCAAGTTGAATCTATTTCCAGAGGTAACTTTGTAGAGATTTTAATTTGACTCTCTCCATATTGTAATAATAGCTTATAAGAACACATGACTTCAGTGTCCCAAACTGTCTGTTTGTAAGTTTGGCACTTTTTCCAAACAAAATATTATTTTCAGGAAAAAAAAATCCAAGGCCAAAAATAAAGCAGGACTATAAAATTGTGCTCCAGTTTGTGTAAATGATCTAACCTTCTTTTAGTCACCTGGGTCTGGAATGGCTGCTTTAGCAAATTTCTTACTCTATCACCTTGTTAAAAATATAGACAGTTGTATAACTTTGTCTAAGCTCATGCATTATTGAGTTGATAAATCATAGTGGCTTTGAAAGAGCCAATATGCTCCAGCTGTCTCTCATGCAAATTAACTGCATGTGCTAAAACTCCTTATGGAAATTTCAATGGCTAAAAATATTATGCACAACTAAAATCCAATGTTATTTCTGCTTTTCTCCTCTAATATTTTCCCAAATAGTGGAATTTGAAGTAATTTTCAAGTTTGATAACTTCTGGGTTTTGTTTTATTTTTAAAAAAGAACCCATATATACACACAAACACATATACAAACATAGATACACAGTCAATTCTCAGTATTAGTGGTTATGTTCTCTAAAGTCATTTTGAACACTGAGGTAGCTAAAATGGAGCCATTGCTCCTAAGAGAAATGCAGGATTAGGTTCCTGTGAGCCTCAGGTCACATTTTTTACATTTTTGTCAACAGATCAATACCTAACCTTGCTTTCTGTGTATTTCTGCTTGAAAACACTATATTCAATATTTTGTTGATTCACTAACATAGAATTTAGGGCTACCGGTCCTATATAACTTATGCCTGAATGAAGCATATCTAACATGCATCTTCTCCACGAGGCACTAGCTTTCTTGTGCTTAGGAACAGCTCTTTAGTACTACATTAGGGGTCCATTTTAAAGAGTCACGTCCCTAACAAAAATGATAAAATGCAAAAAACCACGACACTACCACAATCTATGCACATGTCCATGAATGATCACAAAGGTAAAATTGAATATTGTTTGATGGGGTTGGGGGAGGGGGCAGTTAGATTAATAGGTAATTAAATACATTTGGTATGTGTTGAAATTTACAAACCTAAACCCCAAATAATACAATAAATCTAAAAGGATGCTTTTCAAAATTTAAAACTAGACTATTCTGATAACTCCTACTCAATAAAATTTAATTTCTCTTTAAGTATATTTATTTTTTATGTATTA
>NW_012099333.1:424368-441883 GCF_000951045.1 Mandrillus leucophaeus | reverse complement strand
TTCTTGGCTATTTATATGATAAATTATTTCTGATTAGAGATTCCTAACAGTCAAATGACATTGCATGATCTCACTGAGACACAGTTTATAAGCTGCACATCATTTTTTCATGGACTAAATCTCTATATTTTATAAGTAGATTACTTTTTTATCTCTTCAACCTATCAATCAATCCAATGAGCTATTAAAACAAAGTCACCTCCTGTCTGCTTTGAGCTTCTCTTCTTTAATTCTAAATGTAGTCTTTAAAGGAATATAAACTAGAAAAATAAAGTAACTTTCTAATTCCTATCATTCTCTCCTGGGTTCAAGCAATTCTCGCGACTCAGCCTCTCGAGTAAATGAGACTACAGGCATGTGCCACCACACCTGGCTACTTTTTTGTATTTTAGTAGAGGCGGGGTTTCACCATGTTGCCCATGGTGGTCTCAAACTCCTGACCTCAGGCCATCTGCCCGCCTTGGTCTCCCAAAGTGCTAGGATTACAGGCATGAGCCACCGCGCCTGACTGACTATAACTTTTTAAAATCAGATGTGTTCTTTTTTATTTTGAAGTTCTTCAGGTTCACTAAGGAAGGATGAAATCTTTCTCTATATGGTATTACTCCAATTTTTATGGTGAAAGTATACATGCATACTATTTTCAATGTTAACACTGTATCTTCAAATAAGGATACAAGTAAATGTATCCATAAGTGAATTATTTAGGTACTAAATATCATTCTATGTCTTTTTCTCTGACTTAACATATTTCAAGTAGATAAAATGTTCAGATACTCTTAAGAAATTTCCAACATTTCATGTCAAGATATTTCAAGATTGGTTGCAATTAATTTTTGTTGTTATGGAAGGCTCATTTTTGTTGTTTCCTTCTGAAGAAGCGGATTTTGGTGTAGTTACATATTTTTCATTACAAATGCAGTAGCTAGAGCATAACCTATATAAGAATGTTCTGTATGAATTTGAGAAGAGCATTTTCTGAGCTCTAGAGATTTAGCTGAGTATTAACAATGCAGTACTCATGGTATCACATCTATTAATGCCTCAGTAGGAGGGACAGACATGAAACAAGTATAGAGGTAATTCACCCTTCATACTATCTTGGTGCTATAACAAACCAAAAGGGATGAAAATATTTGTATAAACTGTGTGCCTTCTTTGATGCATACTTTAAAAACTGCCTTGGAAATCTCTAGATTAAAAAAAATTGCATTTCTTATAAGTTAAGTAAGATAAATACCTTTTCTATGTTTATGTGATAAACTCCCTCTGTTTTCCTAGACCTTGATTCACAGGTCAGCATGAAAGCAAAGTAATAGTGTCTATGAATTAAATAAATTCCTCAAGGACAAAGGAACCACCATGATAATTCATGATAATTGTGTTACAACTGGAGGGGCATTGGAGAACATTATGCCTAACTCATTTATTTCTTAAAGGAATAATTAGAGGTAAATTTTAGCTAAATATTAGAAAAAATATGTGCATCAACACACACAAAAATTTGCCTCTTCCCTTTTCAGTTTTTGTTTAGATTAAAACAGAATCTTTCATATCCTCGTGTAGCAACATCATAAGGAGATGTGGGAATTCTCAGTGGTGGTATATCTATCCCTTCTGCGTATTCACAGCACTCCAGAGTGGGAAAGAGGAGTGTTTTTTATTTTATTTTATTTTTCTTGATGAGACAAGTCAGGAAGCGATCCTCCTGGGGTTGCTAACTCCAATAAGAGCAGATTAACATTCCAGAGAAGAAAGTGGCTATTTGGCTTCATGCAGCAAGAGAACTATACTTGGCTGTGTCTGAGGCTGTAGCTAAAGGGGGCGGGGGGGGGCGGAGAGAGAGAATGTTATTCATTTTAGGAATAATGGCATCGTTTTTGTAAATACATTCATTTAGTTTTAGAAAAATGACAGACTTTTAAACCTATTTTACAATCCTTACTATACATCACTAAATGGCAAAACTTTGGATACATCTGATTTTCCCCATGATTAATGGACTATATTTTAAATATCTGAACTCAGAAAGACACACAAATACTTGCCCCCAGTCTTATGAAATAAGATCATTTATCAGCTCTGCTTTATTTGCAAAAGAAGGTTCAGTTGCCCTTTATATTACTGTTAGAGCTCAAGACAATGTTTCTTTACTTATGAGCAGATGTTTGAAATCCTCCAGGAGGTTTCTATAAGACTATGGAAATGAACTTGGCATGGGTACTGGGCTCCCAGGTGGAGCGGTGCACATGAGCCTCCTTAGAAGTATTAGATCAAGGCTAGTCAGGGAGAGCAACAGAGCCTAGCCACCAAAAGCCGACCGCTTTGGTGAGTGACAGGTACAGGCTCCTTCTGAAGCATGAAAAGGAATGCTAAATGATCTCCCTGACAGAATAAATCTTCTGTTTGTTTGGTCTGGACCAGATGTGCTACAGGCTGATGTGGAAATGTCTGCTCATGCCAATTTCACTTTAAATCACAATTTGGCAGGCTGGTTAGTTTTGAAAGTTGCAGCCCATTTAGCACTTTAAACAGAAATGTTTTCTAATGGTCTTTTCATTTAATTTGCAAATCCACACCAGGGTCTAAATAGGGCTGTAAGAAGCTATTCTCTGGAGAGGTGGGTCACTTGATGAAAGAATTCTGTCTTAAGATCGAATGGGATATATGGCTTTATTCCCTGTGCTCCCCTGAGTGATCTCTTTGTATTGATAGTGTAGCTCTAAGTGTCTAGCACTGTGCTGAGTGTAGTGCCACAGATTTATTTCTATTTTATACACAAGTCACTTTAAGGTTTTAAAGACAGCAGTACATATTTCCATTGTACTATGCAGTTCTCAAAATTTTGAGTTAGTAAAGATCTGAAAAGACCCACTCTTCCAATATAGGTTGCATGTTACATACTTTAAATCTGTGGGCACTCATAGACATGACCACTAAAGAAATATTTGGGAAACTTAAAATTTTAGGAAAGTGAAAGATTTCCTTCTGAGAAGAGAAGTAATTCTTTCTTGAATTACTTGAAAATGTAATTGTATTTTACTTCATAGAAGTGATCTTTGTAGTTCTCATTAATAAATGGAAATGTTTATCAGTACTCTTATTCCTGATTTCATGAGGATTGGAATCTTGGTCTAGTTTATTCATTTCTGTATCCCAAGTGCCTAAAAAGAAGACTGATACATAGTAGTTGCTCAATAAAATACATTAAATACATTGTTAAATACATTAATTCAGATACCTAACTGTATTTTTATTATTCAGTTGGAGATTAGAGAAAGAGTTACTAATACTCCAGAAAGAATATTGATTTCTGTTGATTCAGATATAAAACTTCAACTGTTACCTATAGTTCTTGATCAAAACATCTCCAAGGACTTCTCATTAAGAATGGGAAAGGAGGCTGGGCGCAGTGGCTCACAACTATAATCCCAGTACTTTGGGAGGCTGAGGCAGGAGGATTACTTGAACCCAGGAGTTTGGGACCAGACTGGGCAACCCAGCAATACTCCAGCTCTACATAAAAAGAAAAAAAAACTTTAGCAAGGCATGATGGCATGTGCCTATAATCCCAGCTACTGGGGAGGCTGAGGTGGGAGGATTACTTGAACTCAGAAGTTGAGGCTTCAGTGAGCTATGATCATGCCACTGCACTCCAGCTTGGGCAATAGAGAGATACCCTATCTCTAAAAATAAATAAGTATAGAAATCAAAACTGTGCCTGGCTACACACACACACACACACACACACACACACCTTTTTTTTTTTTTTTTACTATGAAAACTGACCACAAACTGAAGTATAGAAACCCAAAAAAAAAATTTTTTGAGACAAAGTCTCGCTGTTGTTCCCCAGGCTGGAGTGCAATGGCGTGATCTCAGCTCACTGCCACCTCTGTGTCCCAGGTTCAAGTGATTCTCCTGCCTCAGCTTCCCGAGTAGCTGGGATTACAGGTGCCTGCCGCCACACCTGGCCAATTTTTGTATTTTTAGTAGAGACGGGGTTTCACCATGTTGGCCAGGCTGGTCTTGAACTCCTCACCTTAGGTGATCCTCCCGTGTCGGTCTCCCAAATGCTGGGATTACAGGCGTAAGCCACTGTGCCTGGCAACATTTTTTTTAAGTCAAAATACCAATCTCGAAGTAGAAAAAATTAAAATGTATTTGAAAGTTAAGGGCTAGTTTTTAAAAAATATATAAAAGCTCACCAAAACCAATAGAAAAGAAAGCAAAATATGCTGAACTTCATATTTAGTGAAAGGCAGGCTAACTAGATATCTGACAAAATGTCATATTTTCACATGACACACTAACAAACAGCAAAAAGTCTGACAATATGCCAAGTATAAAGGAGTGGAGAAACAGGAACTCTGCTGCATTATTGCAGGGTATAAATTGCTGCATCCTATCTCAAAGGCATTTTAGTAGTAGCCCTTTAAATCAAAATTACAATCTCATGTGCTTTCACCTAACAATTCCACATCTAGAAAATTATGAATATATTTGTACCTATGTATAAAATTGTATGTTTAACAGTAATCAAGAAAATTTTATGTAATGTTGTCTGTAGTAGCCAAAAATACACTTGGCCCTTCATGTATGTGGGTTCTGTATCTGTGGATTCAACCAACCTCAGATGCACAATATTTAAAAAAATACAACAATAAAAACAATACAAATAAAAACCAATCACAGTAGAACAGTGATTTATATAGCATTTGCATTGTATTAGGTATTATAAGTAATCTAGAGACGATTTAAAGTACACAGAAGGATGTGTGCAGGTTATATGCAAATACTATACAATTTTATATTAGAGACTTGATCAACCGAGGATATTGGTATCCACAGGGACTCTGGAACAAATTCCCCACACATATAGAGGGATGACAGTACTAGAAATAATCCATCTGATAGTCAATCAGTAGTATAAGACCGGTTAAATAAGTTGCAGTACACTTATATTATGGGAAATTATGAAGCCATTGAAAACAAAGTCATGTAACCCTAACTACTGGTGGACAGCAGAAGAGAAATGGGAAGGAGCTCAGACCAAAAAAAAGCGTGATGAGGAGATGATGAATTTTCTTTATTCATTCTGTGCATTTAAAAATATACTTTAGGGTGGGTGTAGTGGCTCACACCTGTAATCCCAGCACTTTGGGAGGCTAAGGCAGGCGGATCATGAGGTCAGGAGTTCCAGCTCAATCTGACCAACATGGTGAAACTCTGTCTCAACTAAAAATACAAAAATTAGCCGGGCATCGTGGCATGCACCTGTAATCTCAGGTGGCCACTCAGGTGGCTGAGGCAGGAGAATTGCTTGAACCCGGAGGCAGAGGTTGCAGTGAGCCGAGATGGTGACACTGCACTCTAGCCTTGGCAACAGAGCAAGACTCCATCTCTCTCTATATATATACATATGTGTATATATATGTATATGTGTGTGTGTATATATGTAACTCTCTCTCTATATATAATATATGTAACTTTATAGTACCCAGAAAAGTTTGAGAATATATATATATATATATTTTGTATATAGGTGTGTATCATGGTGAGGTTAGTGATGCCTAATTAAACTCTTAATTTAGTCTTCAAGCAATCTGTAATATAACCCTAAGTTTTAGTCACATTTACAAACATTGGAACTTATCTAGGGATTTTTACTAATAATGATGTTATATTTTCAGATGCCAGATGTAAACGTTTTTCCCATGTGTGGAACTTTTGGGCCATTAAAGTGCTATTTTTGTGGAATGACTGTTCTGGTGCAATAAATATTGTCCTAGGAACTTGAAAAGGTGTATTATTCTTTTACAAAATGAATATTTTGTTTTTTAGTCACTGCAGGAATGAACAGCATAACCTGGATGAGTTTAATGGGCTCACATTGAGTGTAAATGGTGGTGGCTGCCTTTTCAGTGCCTAATTACTGCCACGTTAAAGGTGCAGCTCCCAGGTGACTCTTGTCAACGCTCACCTCCACTAAGTGCTTGGCTGTTACAATTAGCTGAAATCATAGAGGCACTCCTAAATACCTTAACAATTGTGTTGTTAATATTAAAAGGGTAAATTTCTTTCAATCATGTAAACATAAATATTGAAAATGAAATGCAGATGTAAGAAAATTCCGTCCTGAAAGGCTCTTTTTCTGAAACTTCTTAAATGCAATGAATTATGTAAAGACGTATACAAATGCCATGAAAATTTTCATGTTGTTGGCTGTATTTCAGCTGTAAGGGTGGTTGCCCTAATTAATTTTGCCACTGTATGACTGAGCCTTCTAGCAGACATGTTGGATGTATTAGCAAATTAATGCACATGGACTGGCAACATGGTGAACAGAGTGTCAAGCTTTTCTTTGTTTTGTCATGTGGGAGGGTAGAAAGCTAGAAGAAATGCATGAGGAGAGAGTCTGAAGTTTTAACAGTGGCAATGAAAGCATTTTGGTGTATGCTGATGGACAGTGATCATTTAGTGTGGCAGAGAGCCATGTATATACCTTTAATACATCTGTCTGTGTTTGGTGTAGTCATTGGTATAAATAGACTGCATGAGTTTTATGCAATTACTCAACTGTGTAGTTTCTCAACGTAGGCTTTAAAGATCCTTAGAAGATTTGCAGATGGACTTCAGGATATCTGTGAACCTTCTGGAATCAAATAGCAGGTTTTTATTGAATGTTCACTTTGCCTCTGTTGAAGAACCCACAGCATTCACTAGATTCTCTATATGATGAATGTAACTCACATATAAGTGTAGTTTATTGATCTGCACACAAATGTTCAAGTTAGTATATGCTGGCAAACTCTCTGGAGCAGTAAAAAAATCTGTATAGAGTGCATAGCTATAAAGGGTATGGGAAGAAACAGGCCCAGAAGGCTTTATGTATCTTCTAAATTAGTGCTTATAGAAATTCCTGGTTATTTAAGGCAAAGGTGATGCTCATCACTGTAACAGAGGTAACACAGTCCACTGTGTCTACCTTTCTAAGCTACAAATGTTCCATACTAACAGTGCACCTGAATACATTTAACTTGTTTACCCATGTAGATAGTTTCTTCCAGGGCTTCCTAGAAATAATCGCCATGGGAACCCTTCATTAAGCTGCCCTAAAATCTGTAATCATAAGAGGTTAAAACATATTGTTCTAGTGTTTGTGTTTTCATCCTTGTTGCCTTTCTGACTTTGTCAATAAAATCTAGACATTAAATATGTGGGACCCCCAGTTCACATCTTATTTCCTTGAACATACTAAGATGAATATATGGGAATTCAATGCATTCAGAATTTATTCCTTTTTCGTTTGACATTTATTTGCAGAATGCTTTCCATGTACCAGTAACTGAGTTTGTTTTTCTGAGTACAGAGATGAACACGACATGAACTGTCTTTGATGAGCTCATAGATTAATGGGGGTGGGGGTTAAGAGAGACAGAAAGGCTGGGCGCTGTGGCTCACACCTATGATTCCAGCACTTTGGAAGTCCGAGGCAGGGGGATTGTTTGAGCCCAGGAGTTTGAGACCAGCCTGGGCAACATGGTGAAATCCTGTCTCTACAAAACTTAGCCAGGTGTGGTGGCACATGTCTGTGGTCCCAGCTGCTTGGGAAGTCGAGGTGGGAGGATCGCCTGAGCCTGAGGAGGTAGAGGCTGCAGTGAGCTCTGATGGTGGTGACAGAATGAGATCCCATCACAAAAAAAAAAAAAAAAAAAAAAAAAAAAAAAAAAAAAAAAAAAAGGGAGAGACAGAGAAATAAGCTTATGAGAAAGGAACTTATGAGTGTTTACTGTTTCATATCAAACTCTCAAATCAATCCCATCTTTGAGATTATAATGTAAACACTTGACATGTGTATTTCAGTGATTTGCAACTTTTGGCATCTACCAGATCACCTTGCAGTCTTTTAAATATACGGTTGCTTGGAGCTGCATTCAGAGCTTTTGAATCAGTAATTCTGGGCATGGAGTCCTGGTGTGAGCATTTTGAAGAGCTCCACAGTGCTCCTATGTGCTATATGTTGAGATTGTTTGAAGTTTTTGTTTGTTTGTTTTGTTTTGTTTTTTGAGACAGAGTCTCACTGTCGGCCAGGCTGGAATGCAGTGGTGCAATCTCGGCTCATTGCAATCTCTGCCTCCTGGGATCAAGCGATTCTGCCTCAGCCTCCCAAGTAGCTGGAACTACAGGCACGCACCAAAACGCCACGCTGTTTTTGTATTTTTAGTAGAGATGGGGTTTCACTGTGTTAGCCAGGATGTCTTGATCTCCTGACCTTGTGATCCACCCGCCTCGGCCTCCCAAAGTGCTAGGATTACAGGTGTGAGCCACCGCGCCCGGCTGATCGTTGGAAGCTTTATTAAGTGTTCGCTATTTGATTTGAGATGGGCCTATCACATCAGCATTTAGAAAGTCAGCCTGGTTACTGTGAACCACATACCAGAAAGAATTTTGTCTGTACCCAGTGTTCTGTATATTGTGATGTGTTAACTTTAGACATGGAGGAGTCTTGCATTTATGGTAGTTTTGTAGCTAAACTTTGTTTTTCAGAGCAGATTATTTGGCACCTGGTTACTAGAATCCCATTTACTCCAAGAAGATAAACTGTGTCAACTGTTAGAAAGTCATTAAAATATATCTCAAGGAATAGTTAAGTCCTCATAGAAAACTCTGACACCTGTTGTCTTTTACAGCGATCCCAAGTCTCTCACACATTTTCTTTATTTTTTTTCCTCTTGTTCTTGGGAGATGATTTCCATGAAAATGAGATCTTTATTTCTTGAGAGTTCATCTGTTCCTGCTGCTCAGAGGGGAAAAAAAAATGCTTAAAATTTAAGCTCTATGAGTTGCATTAGAATGCTTCTCGGCATTTTCCACAAGGATCAGTAGCTTTTTTTGTGGTCTACTAGGAATTCAAGCCTTGCCGCACACCAGCTGCTGTTGGGATGAAGGTTTGCTGGTGCTCTTTTCTTGTGGACAACCTTTCCAGCTCAGGTGATTGCAACTGAGGAAAATATTGGATTCTTCCATTTTCTCTCAAATATTAACCTTATCCTGTAACCTGGTAATCCCTGAGTCTGATGACAGCTTTACCAAAGAGCATTAAGTTTCAGATAATGGAAATAACACTTTATATGCAAGAGCTTATTTTATAATTCTTTTTAATGTCTCACTTTCCCCTTTATTTTATATCCCTTTCTAACCACAAAGAAAGTACTATTGCAAGTGAATGTAACAGAACTTTTCCAATTAAGTACTTGCCTAGATTGGTATTTGCTGATATATTGACTAATATGTTTTCTTGGTTTACTAGCTGTTTTCTTCTTGAATCCAGCATACTAAAATAGCTGAAAATGTTATGTCCTATTTGTTTCAACTTAGAATATGATAGCATGAAAAGAAAAAAGCCTATGCTTATGTAACATTGTGATTTAATTTATTTAGATTTCAATGAAATCGATGATATATGGATCAATTTCTTTAACAAAGGCTTATGAGATTCTAGAAACTATACACATAGCAAGGTGCATTTTCAAGTATTAGAGGAGTTATGGCACATACTAAAACATGAAAAATATTATAGTCCTATCACTCTCTTGACCCATATAGAATTTATAATAAAGTATTATGCAAAATGAAGCTTTCAGGCTAGTTTATGGATTGCACTAACTAATTACATAAAATAATGCAATGAAACTACATGTTCTCCTTTACAATTTTGTTAGTG
Organism: Mandrillus leucophaeus; assembly: GCF_000951045.1. NCBI lineage: Eukaryota > Metazoa > Chordata > Mammalia > Primates > Cercopithecidae > Mandrillus > Mandrillus leucophaeus. The sequence goes on along the minus strand of NW_012099333.1, from coordinate 432,156 downwards.
AAGAAAAAATTATTTCTCTAATTCATATAGCTATGGTCTCATGGAGAAGTTGGAAAGAGCTCTGTAAAAACGCACCTGCTATTTTGAACTCTCCTGTCTTCTTGCAAAAGTTTTCTTCATTGAGGCTGACATTGATGGCTAAACATCTAAAAGCCATTCTCCTCTGCTTTTTCCATTGGCCAACCAGGAAAAAGGCTGAAAACATCGGTTTTTTTCTTAACTTCCTTCCAGCTAAAGAGTATTATCTGAACTAGACCTAACCAACGACACATGAGGGGAATTATGCTGGAGATTTCTGGAAAATTATTCCTTCCTGATAAAAGGAGAATGACATACAAATGTAAGCTCCCATTTTATTTGATTGATTCTGTACATGTTTTGTGTGAAGATGCAATACGTTGAACTATTGCCTACATTTTGAAACCGCAAGAAGACATCATTAACTTCTTGAGGATAACAGAGCAGAAGGATTAGAAAAGCCTGGGTATTTGATGATATCAAGGAGCCACTGAATCAACCCTGGAACAGTCTACCTTAATATTTTTCTTCTGTGAACTAGTAGTAAATACCTAATAATGGAGTCATTTTCAGTTGACGATTCTAGTTTTTCAATCAAAAATATCTTAACTGATAATTTGGCAAATGCTACAAGAACTTACAAAGGAGATTAGCTCTATATGTTTGAGAGGAGACTCAAGATTTGTCAATCCTCTAGTTGTATTTAATCTGTCAGTAATAAAATTAGATAAATTAAGAAGAAAAGCTCAATTGATAGCTGGCAATTCTGCAACCAAGTACAAAAATTATTATACCTGATATGGATAGGAAGCCTACACCAATACAATTTAAATGAAGAAATATGATATTAAGTGGTGCAAATACTTGTTAGAAAAACCAGAATTTCATAATATTAAAGACCAAAGGAAAGTCACAGTTAGACATGTAATGGAAAATCTGAATTGAAGACCATGTACATATTCTATTAGAAAACAAATTCAGCCTTCAATAATGTTTTTGCTCTAGTTCACTGGAATGAAAAAAGAAAGAAAACCAAAGACAAGAAGCATTTTACATAAATAACACAGATGGGCAATACAATTGAGTTTAAAAAAGTTTTAAATTTATAGCGTTTTCATTGTAACAAATATGAAGTATATTCAATTTCACGTTAAAAAATATGATTTATTAGCAGGGTGCCGTGGCTCATGCCTGTAATCTCAGCACTTTGGGAGACCGAGAGGGGTGGATCACGAGGTCAGGAGATCCCGTCTCTACTAAAAATACAAAAAAATTAGCCGGGCGTGGTGGTGGGACCCTGTAGTCCCAGCTACTCGGGAGGCTGAGGCAGGAGAATAGCGTGAACCCGGGAGGTGGAGCCTGCAGTGAGCCGAGATCGCGCCACTGCACTCCAGCCTGGGCGACAGAGTGAGACTCCATCTCAAAAAAAAAAAAAAAAAAAAAAAAAAATTATATATATATATTTATATATGATTTATCAAGGCATGGTGCTTTAACATGAGCAGAGAAATCAGGGAAAACACTTGAAAAAAATAGAATTGGAAACCTACTTGGCATTTGTGTAATTGAAAATGCAAGTAAATTTGTGGATACTGATAGAATTATATGCGGCTCTATCAGCAGACAAGCAGAATTTTACACTAAACAGGGTAATTTAAGTAATTCAGAAAATAAAAACCTACACAAATGGAATGAACAGAACAAGATACTGTCTGAAATGACACACAAATCAAAATGAACATATGTATTGATGGTCTAGACTTTAAATTAATGCCTTGACTATGCGACTGGTGCAGCCAGAGTAAGAATATTCCTTTCCACTTCCCATACCTAAAAATTTCCTAAAATCACCATTTAATGCCTATAAGTCAAAGATTGTTACATGACATCTTTTCAAAAATTACTATTTATTAGTATGTATATATGTCTCATCTCTCCAAGTAGAATAATAATAAAATTAAACACTTACTTAGTGCTTACTATGGGACAGGCACTGTTCTAAGTGCTTCATTTTATTAACTTGTTTAAATTTCACAACCAACCAATGATATGGCTAATAATATCATTCCCATTTACACGATGATACATATGAGTTACAGTGATGTTAAATAAATTTATCTGGAATCATATGGCTTGTAAATAGTAGGTCCAGAATTGAAACCCAAGAATCCTGACTTCAGGCTCACTTCTCAATCATGCCATTTCACTAATTCTTGCTTTTTAAAGAGAGTGAAGAAAATGCTCGTATGTTTTTAATTTTCCCTTCTGCTTTGCTCAGGTTTCTAGCTCAGTGCAATGCATATTGTGAACATTCAACCTGAATTTATGAATGAATGGATAAATGATTGCTTGAGTGCAGGGACTAACATAAAACCATTTGTAGGGGTTTTAGGGCAATCACACATCAAGTGATAGAAAGCATCCTCATTGAAAATTACAGTGTCAAAATTTAAATGCCTCCACATATAAATAGTATAGTGTGTACTCTGTTCTCATACAGCTTTTTGAGACATATGCACATATAACAATTATAATCATCAAGTGTAAGGACACCAACTACAAAATTCCTTTAAACAAAACCCTGAGTCTATAAGGTTGGCAATGAAGATAAGAGGCCTTAGTTAGGGTACTGTCTAAGCTTCTATAAGAGAGATGCAAAAATAAAGTGGCTTATGTAATTCAGAAGTGTATTTTTCGCTCACAGAACAGAGGTACTGAAAGGCTGCCAGAGTCTTGTCATCCTCAAAATATGGCTTCCTTCCCTGTATCTAGTTCTTGCAGTCTGAAAATAAAGAGGGCAAAGGAAGTTCATTCCCATTCCTTTTAAGGGCATAGCCTGGAAGTGACAAACATCAACTATATTTGTATCTTCAAGCAGATCTAAGTCATGTGGCCACACCTAGTTGCAAGGTGCTGGGAAATGTCCTCAGTAGATGAAGGGCACATGCGCTTATAAAACTTGAAAACATTATTCTTAAGCAATTGAAAAATGCATTTTGGGGGACAGTAGCAGTCTCTGACCCAGGAGGAGCCACAGCATTGGGAAGAAGAGTGGGACTGTAGAGCCTTAGCTTTTTTTTATTTCTATGATCACCTTCTCTTTAAGGAAATTTTCTTGATTATGTCTATGGTTTTGGATCTGGCCCTAGTCAGTTATGCTTCCTCTTTAATACTATGGCCCCAGCGTGGACCCAGATGTGACCAGGTTGAAACATTTATATCCTTATTTTAATAATTAAAAAAAACAAAAGTAATAGTAAAAGAATTCCTGCACATGGTTAAAAATAGAGTACAGGTAGAATTACAAGGGCAAGCAGTACTCTTTTGCTCCATAGTGCCTTTCTGAAAAAGTAACATCACTTTAATTTCTTTAACTATGTCTTCTGGCAACTATATACCTTTCTCAAAATACCATATTTATGTCTAATGTGCTTTAGTTTATAAATTTAAACATTATCTATTGAGTCTTAGTTCACTGACCAATAATGCCATACCTCCCACCCAATATAAATACATTAACATTTTAGTTACAGTATCCATTGTCTCTTTAATCTTAAGTAATTTACTTACACATTCATCTCTTATTTGGTCAATTATAGAAAGTATTTCTTGATTCTCTACTTTGAAGGTGAGGATATTAGCACTTCTGACATTTCTTTCAGCTTTCATCTTCTATCCTAACCCACATTTTGTCCTCTTTATTCTTAAATGTCAAGCTTGATAACACTGCATTAGCTTTATTAATGATAATTAGGTATCTCACCATGTGTTATAGGTTGTTTCTGAACATTGAAAAATTAATATGTGTTGTTTACATTTTTATGACTAAGGGGAATGAAATAGGTTACTACCTGGTTTGTATCCTCCCAACCCTTGGAGACACTGGTAGAGAGGGAAAAGGGGGAGGTGGAAGAAAGGGAAAAATAACTCATTTTGGTATAAAATTAGACTTTATAGATTTACAAGTCATGGCCTGTTAGAAAGTGTCAATATTGGCTCTACAATTATCAGAGTATAAAAAGGTATTTCATGAGTTGAAAGGCCTCCCTTTGGGTAAGCAATGCCCACATGTGCGACTTTGAGACTGCAGCTGTTAAATCTGGGCCAGATATGTCCTAATGTTGTAGAGAGGAACTGGGAAGCATTTCTGGTGGTCTTGAATTTCTCCATGTCCTTCTGTGTCTCACGGTAATCAATATTCCTTGAATTAATACTAAAGTTTGATACTAGGTAAGATCTCGGTTGCTTAAGAGTCTGACTTGGCAATCCAACACTTTGTCTGTTCTCATTTATTTATTGTCGATCATTTACAGAAGCAAAAAAGTGTGCCATAAATATATCTTATTTCTCACTGAGACTATTTTCCTTAGAGTTTCTAAGTGCCTATATTTTCCTTGCAGTATTTGTTTTTATCGTACCCTAATTTCCCTGAAGTCCATTCTCTTAAGAAATGTTGGACTGAAAACGTCTTTTCTGTGTCCTTGCATCTCTAAAAGTATCTGTAATAATATTTCACATTTGATCGATTAACTGGCCACTATAGAATTCCAGTAAAAAATAACTTTCTCTTAGAATTATGCGGGCAATATAACATAGACTTTAAATTTGACGTTGAAAAGTCTGAGACCACTTTGTGTTTTGCTTGGCCAAAGGCATGTAGTATGTTCCCTTAGTACATTTCACAAATAATTTTATTTGAAAAAATTTGATTTTTATTAGCTTTTTCAAAAGGACAACTGGAATTGCCAAGGTGTCATCTGAAATTAAGCAAGTACTTCATCTATCACTATCTTAGTTTTCTCATTGAAAACTGGGGACAGAAAAGATTACTAAGTTTTTTTCTGGTTTTATAAATAACGATAATAGTAAGTGACATCTTTTCAAAAAGGTTTTGTATCTATTTCTATTGTCCTAACTTGCCTTAACAGACATTTGAATAGTAGACAGGGCCATTATTGTTATTCCCATTTTATTGCTGAAGAAACTGAAGCACAAAGATGTTAAATAACCTCCTAAAGGCAAAACAGCTTTGTTTTGTTTAATATACAATTTTAAAAGTTGTTTAAGGAATGTTTAAAACAGAATTTTGTTTAAAACAAAGTCTACTGTATTAATAATTGCTAAAAGTATTATTTTAAGAACATAGCACTGTAAGGAGTCTTCTCTCATATCATAAAATGATAATCCTACTCTCTACACATTGAACAGGTTTTTAAAATTGTAAGCATTGGTGAATTTGGGGGATGAAAAATGAGATCAAAATACATATACACATATGCTACCAACAAGTATCATAGTTTAGTGTAGTAATGCTTCATAGTGAAATAATTTGGAAATTTTGACGAGATTTTACTAAGCAGTACAGATAAAGGAAAGGAAAACATTTTGTATCTTTAGTACACGATGACTGACTTTAATATTAGGCGAAACCCCGTCTCTACTAAAATACAGAAAATCAGCCGAGCATGGAGGTGCACGCCTGTAATCCCAACTACTTGGGAGGCTGAAGCAGGAGAATCTCCTGAGCCTGGGAGGCGGAGGGTGCAGTGAGCTGAGATTGCACCGCTGCACTCCAGCCTGGGTGACAGAGGGAGACCCTGTCTCAAAAAAAAAAAAAAAAGAAAAAAAAAAAGACAAGGAAAAAGAAAAAAGAACATTCTTAGAGAACATCATGTACTAGGCCTGATTATTTTTATTTTATATTAATTAATTTTCAGAAAAGTCACATGAACATTCAACAATTTCTGGTAATTCTATTACTGACCTGGAAATCTGTATATCTTGTTGAACACACTAATTTTTTCCTTCTCTAGTCTCCTTGGACATCACACATCTCTTCTGCTCATTCTTACTGGAGACATTGTGCCATATTTCATTGGGGAAAAATAAACCATTAGATGCAAACCCCTTTATTTTCTACTATGGAACCCACATATCTCACTGAATCTATACATATTTCTTGTTCTCTTCTGTTACAATTATAAGCCTCTTCTCTTCATTTCGGCAGTCATCTCCCCTCTTGTGTTCTGCAGCCCATCTGCCCTTAACTATGAAAGACTTTGGCCTACTCAGGTTTTCTTCTCCCCTGGATAATTAATCTCTTCCAATCTTCTGGATTATTCTCATCAACATGTAAAGTTACTCTAATGACTTCCATTCCACAGAAACAAAAATGCTATTTTCATTTTTTCTACATTTTTCACTTCTAGAGATTTTATTTTATTCTTTTAAAAATCAGTTTTTGTTCTTAACCTATTTCCTGGATTTTAGTCCTTTCTTTAGCTCACTGAAAAATTTAAACACACTTATTCTACAGCCCCCTTTCAGATTGCTCTGGTTATTCAGGATAATTTATGTGGTTTTTCAGGTTCCTTCTGCATGCCCAAGACCTGTGGCATTACCTAGTTCAGAACTGACTTTACGTTTGCCTTTGTTGAGGGTTTCAAGTTACACACTGCATGGAGAGTGCAAGTTTGGGTCCCCTACCTATGTTGGGCAATCTTTGGATTCCCCTCTCACATGTCTCTTTCCACTTATGATTTGGTGTAAGCAGTCAACTGCTTTAGTCCTATGCCAGGGAGGGGAGATTTTTCTGGTGCCTGTTCTTAGATTGTGTTGTGATTTCCCAGTAGAAAATTACCCATAAAAAAGCAAAGCAAAACAAAACAAAACAGGCTATATTCTGAGTCCCCATAGATGGGCTCACATGCACTGTAGTAGAAAAGCAATTGGCAAGAATCAAACTCAGTTTTGTTTATCCACAATCTGCCCATAATGGAAGGGAAACAATTTCTTTAAGGCCTTGGTTTTCAAAGTGTTGTCTCTGGAGCAGCACTTCCCATATACCCCCACAAACAAACAAACAAACAAACAAAACACCGTACTCGAGATGGATAGGATAAGAATCGGCATTTTAACACTGTCTCCTGATAATTCCTATACATATTAAAGTTTGAAATGCTATATGTTGAGGACTCTGAGACTAAGTTTCAAGAGAATCATGGAAAATAAAAATTTTAAATTTTTTGCTCTATTCATCCAATTATGAGTAAAAATAGACTCTGCAACAGTCATGTCATGAGGCCAGAGAAAACAATACACTTTCTTTCTAATGTAAAATATACAATTTAAGATGAGGAGAATAAACTGTAACATAATTTTTATTTTTCTTTTCCCCTAATATATAACACATAGATAATAATTTACATATTTATGAGGTACATGTGAGTGTTTGCTACCTGCAAAGAATATGTAATGTTCAAGTAAGAGTAACTGGGGTATCCAGTTACCCCCATCACCTTGAGTATCAGTCATTTTGTTTTCCGAGACAGGGTTTTGCTCAGTCTCCCAGGTTGGAGTGGAGTAGCACAATCATAGCTCACTGCAGCCTCTGCCTCCCTGGCTCAAGTGATCCTCCCATCTCAGCTTGCCGAGTAGCTGGGACCACAGGTGTGTCCCAGTCACCATGCCTGACTGGTCTCAAACTCCTGGGCTCAAGCACTTCTCTCACCTCAGCTTCCCAAAAAGTTTGGGTTACAGGCATGAGTCACCACATTCAGTGTGTTTATCATTTTTATGCCTTGCTATCGTTTGAAGCCCTCTTTTCTAAGTATTCTGAAGTATACAATATTATTGCTAACTCTAGTCACTCTAGTCTACTATCAAACATCATAACTTATTGCTTCTAACTGTATGTTAGGACCCATAACCAATCTTTTTTTACCCACCCACCATCCACCCTTCTCAGTCACTGGTATCAATATATCCGCT
>NW_012099333.1:419850-424178 GCF_000951045.1 Mandrillus leucophaeus | reverse complement strand
TATATATATTCAGATATATATAGATATATATACAGATCATATAGATATATATATTCAGATATATATATATTCAGATATATATAGATATATATACACACAGATATATATATATATCGCATTTTTATCTACTCATCCATTCATTAGGCACTTGGGTTGATTCCATATCTTTGCTATTGTGAAGAGTGCTGTAATAAACATGTAAATGCAGGTATCACTTTGATATACTGATTTTTTTCTTTTGGATAGATACCCAGTAATGAAATTACTGGATCAAATGGTAACTATTTTTAGCCCTTTGAGAAATCTCTATATACTGTTTTCCATAGTGGCTGTACTAATTTACAGTTCCATCCACAATGTATAACAATTCCCTTTTCTCTGCATCCTTGTCAGCACCTGTTATTTTCTGTGTTGTTAATAATAGCTGTCCTAACTGGGATGAGGTGATACCTCATTGTGTTTTTGATTTGCATGCCCTTGATGTTGACTATTTTCCATACACTTGTTGGACATTTGTATGTCTTCTTTTGAGAAATATCTATTCATGTTCTTTGCCCATTTTTAACGGAATTATTTGCCTTTTGTGTTTTGTGTTTTTATCGTTGAGGTATTTGAGTTCCATATATATTCTGAATATTTGTTCCATGTTGGATGAGTAATTTTCAAATATTTTCTCCCATTCAAGAGGTTGTCTCTTCATTCTGTTGATTATTTCTTTTGTTGTGCAGAAGCTCTTCAGTTTAATATAGTCCCATTTGTCTATTTTTGCTACTATTGCCCATATTTTCGATGTAGAAGTCACAGTTTCTTTGCCTAGGCCAATGTTCCAGAGAGTTGTCCCTGTTTCCTTATAGTATTTTTACAGTTTGGGGTCTTATATTTAAGTCTTTAATCCATCTTGAGTTCATTTTTGTATATGGTGAGAGATAGAAATACAGTTTCATTTTTTTTTTTTTTTGCTCGACTTCAGTTTTAAACTTCAATCCAGTTTTACCAGCACCATTTATTTATTTATTTAATTTTGAGACAGAGTCTTGCTCTGTCGCCCAGGCTGGAGTGCAGTGGAGTGATCTCGGCTCACTGCAAGCTCCCCCTCCTGAGTTCATGCCATTCTCCTGCCTCAGCCTCCCGAGTAGCTGAGACCACAGGCGCCCGCCACCATGCCTGGCTAATTTTTTGTATTTTTAGTAGAGACGGGGTTTCACCATGTTAGTCAGGATGATCTCAATCTCCTGACCTCGTGATCCACCCACCTCGGCCTCCCAAAGTGCTGGAATTACAGGCATGAGCCACCGCACCCAGCCTACCAGCACTATTTATTGAAGAAGATATCCTTTCCCCATTGTATATTCTTGGCAAATTTGTCGAAGCTCAGTTGGATACAAATATGTGGATTTATTTATGGATTCTGTATTCTGTTCCATTGGATTATGTACCTATTTTTATACCAATACCATGTTGTTTTGGTTACTATAACCTTGTAGTATATTTTGAAATTGGGTAGTATGATGCTCCCAGCTTTCTTCTTTTTGCTCAGGATTGCTTTGGCTAGTGGCCTCTTCTTTGGTTCCATATGAATTTTAGGATTGATTTTTCTGTTTCTATGAAATAAAATGACATTGTTATTTTGATAGGGATTGCATTGAAGCTGTAGATTCCTTGGGGTAGTACAGTTATTTTAATTATATTAATTCTTCTGACCCATTACCATGAGATATCTACAATTTCTTTCATCAGTGTTTTGTAGTTTTCCTTGAAGAGATATTTTACCTCCTTGGTTAAATTTATTCTTGGGTTTTGTTTGGGTCTAGTTTTGTTTGGAAGCTATTATAAATGGGATTGCCTTCTTGACTTCTTCTTTTTTTGGTTGTTTCATTAGTGGTATATAGAAATGTTACTAATTTTTGTATGTTGTTTTATATCCTGCAATTTCAGTGAAAGTTTTCATGAGAGTCTGAGAGCTTTCTGGTGGACTCTTTTGTTTTTTCTAGAGAGATCATGTCCTCTGCAAAGAGTCAAATTTGACTTTCTATTTTCCAATTTAGATGCCTTTTATTTCTTTTTCTTACTTGATTGCGCTGGCTGGGACTTTCAGTACCATGTTGAATAGTAGTAGTGAAAGTGGGCATCGTTGTCTTATTCCACACTTAGAGGAAAGGATTTTGGCTTTCCCCCATTCAGTATGATGTTAGCTATAGGTCTGCTATATACAGCCTTTGTTATTTTAACGTATGGTCTTTCTATTCCCTAGCTTAAGAGTTTCTATTATGAAGCGATGTTGAATTTTGTCAAATGCTTTTTCTGCATCTATTGAGATGTTCATATGTTTTTTTCTTCATTCTGTTGATGTGATGTATTACATTTATTGTTTTGCATATATTAACCATCATTGCATCCTTATGTAAAATCCTGCATGATTGTTTTGTGTCCTCTTTTTGGTGTGCTGTTGGATTCAGATATTAGTACTTTGTTGAGGATTTTTTGCATCCACATTCATCAGGGATATTAGTCTTATTGAAATTATTTATTTGATGTGTCCTTGCCTGGTTTTGATATTATTTATTTGATGTGTCCTTGCCTGGTTTTGACATCAGGGTAATGCTGGCCTCACCGAAAGAGTTAGAATTGTCTCTTCTATTTTTGGGGGGAATAGTTTGAGGAGAATTGGTATTAGTTCTTTTTTGTTGTTGTTGTTGTTCTGTTTTTATTATTATTATTATTATTATTATACTTTAAGTTCCAGGGTATGTGTGCACAATGTGCAGGTTTGTTGCATATGTATACATCTGCCATGTTGGTGTGCTGCACCCATTAACTCGTCATTTACATTAGGTATATCTCCTAATGCTATCCCTCCCGCCTCCTCCCACCCCACGACAGGCCCCGGTGTGTGATGTTCCCCTTCTTGTGTCCAAGTGTTCTCATTGTTCAATTCCCACCTATGAGTGAGAACATGTGGTGTTTGGTTTTTTGTCCTTGCAATGGTTTGCTGAGAATGATGGTTTCCAGCTTCATCCATGTCCCTACAAAGGACATGAACTCATCCTTTCTTATGGCTGCATAGTATTCCTTGGTGTATATGTGCCACATTTTCTTAATCCAGTCTATCATTGATGGCCATTTGGGTTGGTTCCAAGTCTGCTATTGTGAATAGTGCCATAATAAACATATGTGTGCATGTGTCTTTATAGCAGCATGATTTATAATCCTTTGGGTATGGTATTAGTTCTTTTTTATATGTTTGATAGAATTCTTCAGTTAATCCATCCAGCCCCTTTTCTGTTTTTGTTAGGAGACTTTATTACTATTTCAATCTTGTTACTTGTTATTGGTCTGTTCAGGTTTTATATTTATACCTGATTCAATCAGGGTAGGTTGCGTATTTCCAAGAATTGTTAGTTTTCCGGTTTGTGAATGTATAGTTTTCACTACAGTCTCTGATGATCTTTTATATTTCTATGATATTTGTTGTAATGTCTCCTCTTTCATGTACGAGTGTTTATATGGGTCTTCTCTCTTCTTGCTTACTCTAGTTAGAGCTTTACGTATTTTGTTTATCTTTTCAAAGAACAAACTTTTCATTTCATTGATCCTTTGTATTGTTTTTCTAGTCTCTATTTTATCTGGTTCAACTCTGATGTTTCTTATTTATTTTCTTAGGCTAATTTTTGATTTGGTTTATTCTTGCTTCTCTAGATTCATGAGGTGCATCATATAATTGTTTATTTGAAATTGTTTTTACATAGGCATTTATTCCTATAAACTTCCCTTTTAGCACTACTATTGCTGTGTCCCATTGCTTTTGACTTCTCATGTTTCAATTTTCATTTGTTTCAAGAAATTTTTAAATTTCCATTTTTATTTCTTCATTGACCCAATCATGGTCAGAAGTACGTTATTTATTTCCCTGTGTTCATACAGTTTCTAATGTTCCTCTTGGTATCAATTTCCAGTTTTATTTCATTGTGGTCTGAGAAGATACCTGGTGTGCTTTTTATTTTTATTTTTAATTGAAACTTGTTTTGTGTTCTAATATATGGTCAGTCCTAGAGAATGTTCCATGTGCTGATAAGAATGTGCATTCTAAAGTGTTGGATAAAATGTTCTGGAGATCTTGGAGGGGGCGCCCAAGATGGCGAAATAAGAACAGCTCCAGCATCCAGCTCCCAGCATGAGCGACACAGAAGATGGGTGATTTCTGCATTTTCAACTGAGGTACTGGGTTCGTCTCACTGGGGCGTGTCGGACAGTCGATTCTGGTCCGTGGGTGCAGCCCGAGCAGCAACAGCTGAAGCAGGGTGAGGCATTGCCTCACCTGGGAAGCACAA
>NW_012099333.1:415004-415595 GCF_000951045.1 Mandrillus leucophaeus | reverse complement strand
TGTATTCAGGAGACCCATCTCACATGCAGAGACACACATAGGCTCAAAATAAAGGGATGGAGGAAGATCTACCAAGCAAATGGAAAACACAAAAAAAGCAGGGGTTGCAATCCTAGTCTCTGATAAAACAGACTTTAAACCATCAAAGATCAAAAGAGACAGAGAAGGCCACTACATAATGGCAAAGGGGTCAATTCATCAGGAAGAGCTAACTGTCCTAAATATATATGCACCCAATACAGGAGCACCCAGATTCATAAAGCAAGTCCTTAGAAACTTACAAAGAGACTTAGACTCCCATACAATAATAATGGGAGACTTTAACACCCCACTGTCATCATCAGACAGATCATCGAGACAGAAAGTTAACAAGGATATCCAGGAATTGAACACAACTCTGCACCAAGTGGACCTAATAGACATCTACAGAACTCTCCACCCCAAATCAACAGAATATATATTCTTCTCAGCATTACATCGCACTTATTCCAGAATTGGCCACATAGTTGGAAGTAAAGCACTCCTCAGCAAATGTACAAGAACAGAAATTATAACAAACTGTCTCTCAGACCACAGTGCAATCAAACTAGA
>NW_012099333.1:410016-413545 GCF_000951045.1 Mandrillus leucophaeus | reverse complement strand
AAGACACATGCACATGTATGTTTATTGTGGCACTATTCACAATAGCAAAGACTTGGAATCAACCCAAATATCCATCAGTGACAGACTGGATTAAGGAGTGTGGCACATATACACAAAGTATACTATGCAGTCATAAAAAAGGATGAGTTTATGTTCTTTGTAGGGACATGGATGCAGCTGGAAACCATCATTCTCAGCAAACTATTGCAAGCCTAGAAAGCCAAACACCGCATGTTCTCACTCATAGGTGGGAATTGAACAATGAGAACACTTGGACACAGGAAGGGGAACATCACACACCGGGGCCTGTTGTGGGGAGAGGGGAGGTGGGAAGGATAGCATTAGGTGATATACCCAATATAAATGACGAGTTAATGGGTGCAGCACACCAACATGGTACATGTATACATATGTAGCAAACCTGCATGGAATATAATTTTCCATCCCTTTACTTTCAGTCTGTATGTGCCTTTATAGGTAGAGTGTGTTTCTTATAGGCAGCATATAGTTGGATCACTGAAAGAAAATCCCTGAAAGAAAATCACTGGAAGAAAAGTCACTTTTAAGTGGAGAATTTAACTTATTTATATTCAAGGTTAGTATAGATATGTGCAGTTTTGTGCCTGTAATATTGTTAATTGTTTTCTGTTTTTTTTTTTTTAATGTTCTTTTTCCTTTCTTTTTTACTTATTGATTGTCCTTGTTGTTTGCTGATTTTCTGTGGTGGTGCCATTTGAGTATTTTCTCTTACTCATTTGTTTGTTTACTTTACCACTGAGTTTTATATTTTTGTGTATTTTTAATGAGAGTAACTGCCACCATTTCACTTCCAGGTTTAGAATTCCCTTGTATTTCTGGTAAAGGAGGTCTCTTGGTGATGAATTCCCTTGGTGTTAGCTTGCCTGGGAAAGACTATTTATCTTTCATTTGTGAGAGATAATTTTTCTGGACATAGTTGTGCGGTAGTTTTTTTTCCCCTTATATCCTCCCATTCCATACTGTACGGTTTTTGCTGAGAAGATCACTGTTATTCTGACTGAAGCTCCTTTATAGATGACTAGCTGACTTTCTCTTGCAGTTTTTAGAATTTTCTCTTTAATTGACTTTAGATAACTTGACTATAATATGCCATGGAAAAGACATTTTTTTCATTGTATATGACTGAGAATTGCTGGATCTCTTGTACAGATGTTTAAATCTCTTTCTGGATTTTTGAAGTTTTCATCCATTCTTTCACTAAATGGGTCTTCAGATACTTCTGTTCTCTCTTCACCTTCACAGATACCAATAATTTGTTTACTTAGTCACTTTATGGTGTCCCATATATTACCAAGACTTTGTTCTACTTATTTTATTCTTTTCTTTTAATTTTTATCTGAGTTATTTTAAAAATTTATCTTCAATTTCTGAGATTCTGACTTTGTTTAATCAAGTCTGTTGTTGAAACTTTCAAATATATTTTTTATTTTACTCAAGGAATTCTTCAGTTCCAAAATTGCCCTTTGGTTCTTTTTTATATTTATCTCTTAGGTAAATTTCTCATTCATACCCTAAATACCCTAAATTTGTTTTCTGATTTATTTGTATTTTTTTTTGGAATTCTCTTATATATCACTGAGCTTCATTTGTATTATAATTTTGAATTCTTTTCCTGGGATTTTATTAACTTTTTGATTGGAATCTGTTGCTGTGAAATTATTGTGTTCTCCTGGAGGTGTCATATGTCCTTGCTTTTTCATGTTTCCTGTGTCCTTATTTTGCTATCCATGTATCTAATGTAATTGTTACTTCTTCCAGTTCTATGAATTTGCTTTCGTATGGAAGAACTTTTTCCTGAAGGTGTATCAGTGGTGTTGGTTGTGTAGGGCTCTTGGGCTTTGATTCTGGGTATGTGTGATAGTCTAGTCTCTTTACAATTTCTTCAGCTGTCAATAGTGTCAGTGGTATTTATAATTTTTTTGGTGGTTTAGCATGCAAACCACCGTGTGAGGGCAGGGAAACAGGGTGGGCCAGTCTTCAGTCTCCAGTGGTGGTAGTGGTGGACCAGGCATGCCTGATCATGGGCCCCAGGATGGCATATTGTAGCAATTGACCAAGTGGGCCAATTCTTGGGCCTCCAGCTTGCTTGCTTGGATGCCAGTCTGTGCAGTGGTAAGCCAGCTGGGTGAGTGGGTTCTTGGGTCCCTAAGAGACTCTTGGGTGAGCTGGTGTTGGTGTGATGTGGACAGTAGCAGTAGTAGTAGCAGGACAACTCTTTGAGTACTAAGTGGTGTGCATTGGTGTTGGTGGTGGCTGCACTGTGGTATCACCCCCACAGTTGTAGACATGCAACTCTCAGGCTCTCTTAGTATGTGTGGCAGCAGCACCCAGTGCCCCACACAGAGTGGGGGAAGGACCCCACACTTCATGCATGAGACACACTGGGAAACAGAGGCCATACTACCAGTGAAGGTATAGTTACCACTCACAGTCCCAGACAGGCAGTCCTCTGGATCAACCAACCCAGCCTCTGGCATCAACAGCAGTGGCTACGCCTGTAGCAGTGTACAGAGGAAGGGGGTCCTGCCATCTGTGCATGAGCCTGAGCACACAGATTGATTGCCATTGGAAGGGAATCTCACTTTCCACTTGCAAGTCCTGAGCACAGAGCTTCTGGCACTGCTGATGATAGGGTCATGTCTCATAGTCTCAGATGGGGAATTCTGGGCTCTGCAAAGTGCATACTTCAGTTTCCTTTGTCCCAGGAACTGCATTTTAAGTGCACTGCACCATCGTTTCCCTGGGAGGAGTACTTCTCGTGGGCCAGAGTACTGGAGACCCCATAGCACCTTTGGGTCCAGCCAGATCCATGCCATTGTAGCCCTCTGGGTGGACACTGGGGAATGCCACTGGGTACTCCTGAGATGTGGGGATATGTTGGCTGTGGTTCCCAGGGCAGGATGCAGTCCTATGATAGCTGTGCTCTCACACTGCCATCCTACTACAGCAGCTTAGGTCTTAGTGGGGGCGGGGGTAGGGTGAATGACCCAACATGAGTTTTCTGTTTGGTCCAATGCCTTTTTGGGGTTTCCAAAACACTGCCCATGCTAGTGCCAAGGTTAATGTGTATAGAGAAGCTCTCTCATGGTTTAGACTGCAGCGGTTCATGGACTGCTAAAGTTCTTTTACTTACACTTTGCCGACAATACAGATCCTCTTTGGGCTCCTGGCTGATCTTGGCGGATTTGGCCACTTGCTTTAATCTCCTTCTGTGCCTCAGCTGTTTCCCCTATAGCATAGTTTTTCTTTCCCACTCCAAGAATAAAATCACCTTTTGCTATTTCCATGTTCTATGTAACAGTATTCTATTGACCATGTACTTTTGGACCGTGTTATCTTTGGAGTTTCTTCACCTCAAGAGAAGTAGTCTGTGGGACATTCGTTATTTTCTCAGTAGCTTCATGTAGGTCCTCTGTGTTTCCACAGCAGATCCTATTCTTCATATATTTAGAGATAATTATGCCTGCCAAGTGATTTTTTTTTTTTTTTT
>NW_012099333.1:398560-408596 GCF_000951045.1 Mandrillus leucophaeus | reverse complement strand
GTGCAGCACGCCAACATGGCACAAGTATACATATGTAACAAACCTGCACGTTATCCACATGTACCCTAGAACTTAAAGTATAATAAAAAATAAAATAAAATAAATTTAAAAAAAACACTTTTTATTTGTGTAGATGAGAAATACCAATCTGAAGTGTTATCTTCTTTTAAGGTTTTTGTCTGGTTTGAGTGTCGGAGCAATAGTGGCCTCATGGAATTAGTTGGTAAGGATTTCTTCAGTTTTCTAGAAGAGCTTACATAGAATTTGTATTATTTTATCTTCAAATGTTTGGTAGAATTTATCATTGAAGCCACCTGAGACTGGGGTATTCCTCAAGGGAAGAATGAGAGGAAGGAGAGAAAAGATGTATTTAACTACACATCCAATTGTTTTTAAATGACATAAGGCAATTTATATTATTTACTTTTTCTTGAATGTGCTTAGGTAATTTGTGTCTTTTATGGAATCTATCCATGTCATCTAAGTTGTCAAATTAATTTGTAAGATTATAAAATATTTTCTTATCCTTTTAACATCTGTAGAAACTGTAGTGATGCCAGCACTCTCATTTATGATATTGTTAATTTGTGTTCTTTCATATTTTCCTGATTAGGCTGGCCACAGTTATATCAATAGTCTGATCTCTCTCTCTCTCTTTTTAAATATATCATTTGGCTGCATTGATTTCCTCTATTTTTTTCTGTTTTCTATTTCAATTATTTCTGTTTTTTATTATTTCCTTGTTTACACTTATTTGGAATTAACTTGCTTCTATTTTTCTGATTTCTTAAAATAGAAACTGAGATAATTGATTATGAATATTTTCTTTTTTACTAATAAAGTCATGTAGTGCTATACATTTTTCATAAAAACAACAACAACAACAAAAAACAACAAAATGTGACTAGTCACCTGAGCGAACAGTGTACCCTTTTAGAGCAGGGATACAGCTCTTGGAGTGAATCATAACTAATGTTTCACATGTCAATTCAAAACAAAAAAAATTGAGTCATCTTATAGGAAAAAATTGTAATAATTATAATAATTAATGACTAGCATTTACTGAGGTTGTACTAAGCATTTAATATGAGTATCCTTCTTGACTGTCACCTATGAGGCAGGTTCTACTTTCTTTCCATTATTATAAAGATGAGGAAGCAAAGTTCCAGAGACTCTAACGCACATGGTCTCTGTGCTGGTTAGGAAAATATTAATAGCTGAAGTTTGACTTCAGGTCGTGTGGTTTCAGAATTCTGGATTTTGGTTGGCTGCGGACACTCACGACTGTAATACTAGCACTTTGGAAGGCCAAGGCGGGTGAATCACTTGAGGTCAGGGGTTCAAGACCAGCCTGGCCAACATGATGAAACCCATCTCTACTAAAAACACAAAAAATTTACTGGGCATGGTGGCACTCACCTGTAATCCCAGCTACTTGAAAGGCTGAGGCAGGAGAATCATTTGAAACAGAGAGGCAGAGGTTGCAGTGAGCTGAGATCTCACCATTGCACTGAAGCCTGGGTGACAGAGTGAGACTCTGCCCCCCCAAAAAAGGACTCTGGATTTGAACTGCTGTGCCATACCACAGAGGATTTTTGTGCTTAGGATCTATCTATACACAAGAGCAGTATTTCCTAGGCTTGTCTGTGATTGGCATCTAGAAGACTTGTTAAAAATGTTTTTTTCAGGTGCTTTCCCTTGGGGTCATTACTAGGAATCTGCGTTTAAGAAGCTTTACAATAATTCTTATCAGCAATGCTTTAAACAAGTGTTTTAAGAGATATTAAAAGACATGAATATATGGCCTCATTATGTAGCTTAGAATTGATGAAAATGAGGTACTTTCTTTTATTTTCCTAATATAAGGAAGAGAGGAAGCTCAGGAGACCAACTAGGAAGAGCTTTCTGTTGGTCTGAAGGGAAGCAAGTTACATTTAACCAAAAATAATAATCGCATATTTAAAATAAAATATTAGAGATGAGTTGATAATAGAGGGGAGCCTGGAAGATGACATTGTAGCTTTTCTTATCTTTGCTTCTACTAAACATCTATCAAGAGTTTTGACACCTCATCATAGCCAGGTAAGAGGTCTTTTATGACTGGACATTCAAAGGTGTAAATTCTTGCCTAAACATTCAATATAACATTCTTTTTTGTACTACATTCCTTAACCCATTATATATATAGGAAATATGGATTTTAGAATACTCTGTACCTCATAAAGAGAGCAAATAATACTATGTCAGTAAACTACAATAGTCATATAACTCAAATGTTCTTTCAATGAAGAGAAAATCAATATTGCTTCAGGAAAGGTTTTAGATATATTGCTAAACTCAAGAGCTCAAGGTGAGAATGTTTTGGAGAGTCAATATTTGAAGGAAATTGAATATCATGATGAAACAACAGAAAAACTCAAAAGGTAGAACATTTCACAGGACAATTACCTGGGCTCTTGAAAAAGTTGGTGCGATAAAAATAAGAATCAAAATTGTTCTAGACTACAAGAGACTAAACAGATACAGCTAAATGCAATGTGCAGATTTAGGTTGTATCCTAGTCAAAATACAACAGCTATAAAAGATAATATTGGGAGAACTGAAGATAACTGAATATAAATTAAATATATGTTATTTTAGAACAATTATTTGTTTTGTTAGATCATGATGGCAATTTTTTTCTGGTTCTTATTTTTAGAAGATGTGTGCTGAAATATTTAAGGGTAAAATGTCATGATGTTGTAACTTTCAAATGGTAGAGTTTTATATATGTATGCATACATGTAGGTACATATAGGGAAAGGGAGAGAAAATATTGCAGAAAATCCTGTCAACTATACTATTTACTACTAAAATGAACAAGATCTCCTTGGAGATATGGTTGGGGTAGAAATGCACAAGATGAGCCTCAACATATCATTATGGCTGATGTCAAGGAAGCTATCAAAGACTTCTAGGTTTGTATAAAGAGACCAATGAGACAACGTGAAAGGTTTCCTGTGCCCAAACATGGAAAACTTCTGCATCAGTAAGGATGACTACTTCATATATTTAAACATATAAACTGTTCAGATTCATTAGTTATTAGTGATACATTAAAAAATAATTGGTCATCCTTGGAGGATGAAATATTTTGAAGATTGATAAACAAAGATTAGGACTGAACATATATTTTGCCTTTTCTATACAAATGTACTACTGGGTTAGTAAATAGCAGATGAAGGGACATTTCTCTTTATAGATCTATTTTAGCTTATACCTAATGAAGATAAAATGACAAAACTAAAATATCAATATTTTGCAACCCCTAATGAATTAATGGATCTAGGTATTACATATCAGTGGTTGCTAACATCATGGAAAGAGAGACAACCAACCATAAAAATAATAACCTTGTGAGGTAATGAATTTGTTAATTAGCTACATGTAACCATTCCACAATGCATATTTACTTCAATACGTATTTTACCCAATAAAACCTTACAGTGTTATCTGTCAACTTTGAATCTTTTTTTTTAAGCACAAGCAAATATACAGCCCCTTAATAAAGGAATGTACCAACTTCTAGGAAAATACCCTTGCCAAAAATGTCTACCCTGAATCTAATAAAACCTTTTAGATCTGACTACAAATTTATAAGAAATATACAAGTCAGAGGAACATATTTTAAACAAAACAAAACTTCATAGGATACAATCATAAAAATTCACACTATGGGAAAATCTAGAAAACATAACCTAGTTTTGTCAACCAATGAGACATAAATGCGATAGGGAGAAAAAGCTTTAGATTAAACAAGTCTTAAGAGACATATTGTCTAGTTATTATATGTGGACCTTATTTGGATTCTGATACAAACAAAATTTTTATAAAATGATGACATTTGAGCATTTACTGAATGTTCGAATCTATTACGGCTGTTTTTTGGTGGTATAGTGTTATTGTAGTTAAGCGACTTCTATTTTTGAGGAGTTTTTATTTTTTAGAGATATATGCTAAAATAACTACAGAAAAGTGATGTGTTCCACAATTATATGGAAAGGGAGAAGGTGGATGACATAAGACTTTCCAAGAGCTGGTAATATTTGAACATAGGTAATACGCAACTTTCCTTTTTAAAAATGTAAATTGTATTGATAGTCTGTCTACTTTTAGTAGAGCAATTAAAATATAGATTGGAATGAGAAAGTAAAAATATTCTCAGTATTTTTCTTGAGGATATGCTACAGCTCTTCTTAAAAAAGAAGAAAACTATGAAGTTGTTACTATTACTACTTGCATTTTACAGTTGAGGAAACTCAAATTGAGGGAGATAAAGTTAATTGCATAAGGTCACACACTATGGGTTGCCATGAAGCCAAGTTCCAAATATAGGCACTTGGACCCAAGACTCTTGTGCTTAACCACAAGGATGCATATATCCCTGGGTTGAGATTTTCATGAGTCTATTTTGAGCTAGCACAACTGGCAAAATTTTCTTTATATGGAACTTATAGGTAACTTTATGGCTTATTTAGAGACTGCAGATTCAAAATTAGGTCTAGGCCAAGAAGCAAGGCCATGTGACATAGATGCTAATGGTTTATATCTCTAGAGTCCCACCACATATGAGCTGAACCTGCTTGGATACATAAAAAAATACAGGAATGATTACAGCTCCTTCATATGGATATTAGAGTATGAATTTTTGACATGGTAAGAATGGGTAATCATGTTATTGTTCCCTTCATCCATATGCAAAATAAGGAATGGAAATATTTCCTTTTGTGTTAGGGATGCTTTCTGTGTCTAAGAAGCAAGAATCTAGAAAATGTTTTTTCATTGCATTGGCTGTAGTAACATTGTTTGGAATCTTCAAGCAAGATAACTGACTCATAAGAATGAATATAAAAAGAACTCCAGCATATTAAAAATCTTCCTTATGCTAATGTGTTCTGATATTAGAAACAAATTGATTACATCTGTAAAACAGAAAAGAAAGAAAAATGATACCCCCCAGGATGCAACAGGGAGAGTTTAATAAGCTGCCTTAAATCATTCAACCTACAACACATCTAAAATGTTAATTAAGCAACTGTTTTTTTTTTTTTTTTAATCTTCACCTCTGCTCTGTTGGCTTTAGTAAAAGCCTGTCTGCCAGCATAACTCTCTACAGGTACCTCCAATTCTGTTTGAAGTTGGTGATCTGGGCTTGGCTCATAACATTCACAGTAGATTTACCTGAAAGATCAATAAAAGTATGTTCAAAGCTAGATTGGCTTCATAGAGCTCAGGATTTTTATTAATTCATATAAACTTCCTAAAACTTTCACTATAAAGAAAAAAGGAGGAAACTTGAGAATATTCACATTGTAAGAAATTGAATTGGTATCATGGAGTTTCAGAATTGGTTTGGAGCCCGTGAATCCCCTTACATGTCAGAATTTGTGGAAGTTCCAAATGCTGAGTCTTTCTTAAATCTTCTAGGAGTTCTTAGAATCGTCAATCACATCAAAAAGTGTTTGATAAGTGCCAAGCTCTTTGTCCTGGATGCTGTGCAAGGTTAGTAACATGGATTTTGCTGTTAACAGATGCCACTGGCCTCAGTAGAATATGTGTATCTTGATGTTAATTACAATTTTTTAAATAATTTTATGAAACAGTTTGAAGAGAGTATAGCAAAGAAGAAATTAAATCAGTTAAAGAAGGTTTGCAAATTCCATGTGAAGAAGAAGTAGAGTCCTTGGACCTGGGAAAAGAAGCGTGAGGTAACGTTTCAGGAGGCAATTAGTATTGGAGAAAAATAAAGAATGCATTTTGGAACCCAATAGAATCCTGGCTGGAGTGGTCCCGAGAAATTTGCTACTCTCTTTGAGTCTCAATTTCTGTATCTGTAAGTTAGGAATAAGAGAAAAACAATTGTGTGACTTAAAGAAAATAGTTTGTTTTCTCATTTGCAGAATTATGGATTTAGAAGAGCTATTTTGAAATAATCCCTCCTGAACTATGATTCTTATATTTTAAAAGATGGAATAATATAAGGGGAGATATTTTTGACATATTATGGGATTTGGAGTGTCTTTCATGAAAACAGTGGCATTTGCACAGCTTGACGTGTCCAACGTAAAGGTTGTTGACACATTAAGTAAAGCAGGGAGGTCCAGACATAGGGCATGGAGTGGGATGATTAATAAGTAATTTCATTAGTATTTATCACTTACTGGAAATGTGATCTCATGTAAGGACAACTGTTAATTTTTCTTTGTTGGAACAGGCAATCTTCTTTTTTTTTCCTTTAATTTAAAGACCGTATGGTTTAAGAGTGTAAAATTAGGACCTAGAAACTAATCAACCAGCAGAGAAGCTTTGATCTTTAAAATGCTGGAATTATCTTTAATCAGAGGAGATTTGTATTGTCTAAATAGTGGGATTAAGGCAAAATTATCATCATTTTGTGCACTAAAATGTTGATTCTTTCTTTACTAATGGAAACAATCCTCTGAAAAAGAACTCAGTTTTCTTTTTGAATTGAATAACTTTTTGCATTCTAATTGATTCAGTGTTAAAAGTTATTTTATCATCTTAGCACGGTTTTAATATCAGTATTCATGAGTGAAATATAAACGCTGTCCTATGATTTTATTATACTCACTAATATATTAACTCTTCTGTAAGTATTGCTTATAATTTATGAGAGGAAATTTTTACTAGAACTGTTTTTTCTTCTAGAGAAACATCCTGGTATCTGAGCATGATTGTCACCTTTTACTCTGTGGGACTCCCATTAAGAGCTCCACAAAACGTTGATTTGAAATGTATTTTTGAAATATTCGATGAGTTGCTTGAGACACATCTGAGTAGCAATATCAAATAAAGAGATTTGTTTAGACCTCAGAAGGGAGTTTTGCGAAGTGCATATAAATTTTGGCGTTATTAGTGGATGAGGAGTAGCTGAAAATGGAGGATGGGTCAGAGTTATCTGTTGGACACAATATGTTTAGTTAAAAAATTGTGTTTACATCTTGTGATACCCTCTATCTCTATATATTTGTATCAAATTCTTACTGTTAAACAGATTCTGCTAAACTCTGTTACTTTATGGGGAAAATGATTGCAATTTCCCCATATCATTAATTTTATTAATATTATCATTATTGTTAATAAAGAATTATTGCTGTCAAAGTCATTTGCCTGAGAACAACCTAGGTGTGTACTCAGGAGAATATCTGGGCCTAGGAAGATGTATCACTGTTGGTGGCTTTCTTCTACTTTCTCTGAGACTTTAGTATATATCTGAAATACAAACACATGGAGAAATTCTAGAGCTTCAAGGACCAGTAAGTGATTTCTTTTAAGGAGTGATTACCTGTAAACTAAGTGACAGTGGAAAATTATTTTTATTACATTAAGTTTTCCTCTTCACCAGGGTGGTTTATCCTGACAAGCACAAAGAGGTTGAGCTTTAAACCTACCTTCTCACTTATAGCCTGGTACTTTTGCATGTAGCAGTGGCCATTGTTAAAGGGCATCAAACAAAGCATTCCACGTTTGTTTGTTTGTATGTTGCTTTATTTGGCCAAATCTTTAGTAAAATATAGGTATTGTCACTTGAAACCTATTACAAGCTTCTTTAGGACAGGAACCCGGTATCACACATATTTGTAGATTATTCCAGGTTTGGCAAAGTATCTCATAAAATGTTTTGAAAATAATATTGGTTTATTTCATTTGTCATTTTGCACCAGAAACTTCATATACCTTATGGAGAATGAAGAGATAACTTTTACAAATAAATATAATTAGATCTTCTTTGACTTAAGATGAAGTTTTTCAGATAAATACTTAATTTTATTTGGGTAACTTCTGAGGCAATTCAAAGTTCACATATGTTGAGGTTTTTTTGTTTTGTTTTGTTTCTTTCTAAAGGAAACTTCCTTTCTCTTACTCCTCCCCAGAGTACTGTCTAGCGCAGGGGAAAGTTAACATACCATGGATCCATGGTCATGCATCCACATGCATCTTCTTATCTTCCTTGGTCTCAGTTAAAGCACTGCCAGTTTGGAATAGTTTGTCTTGTCTCATCTCTGGACTTCTGGAAATGGTGTTCATCGTGGGGGCTGATGTCTCTTGTTTCTCTTGGACATCACTCCAACACTTGTTGCTGAAGCACACAGTCACGATCCTAGTCTCTGGTTGCAAGGGAGCTAACTTGTGATCTATCCAGGTCTTTGACTTGCTCCAGAACTCTGACTCTCCTAGAGCCTCCATGCCCTTCTCAAGGCAACGACCTCTGCATGATTCTGGAGTTGTAAGGTTCTGCAAGGCTTAGCCACTAGGCACCTGTTTCGTATATCTAAACTGGCCTCTGCTGTCAGGTTGACTGTAGCCTCCTGTTCAGTGCCTGCCATCTCAGAAAAGTTTGTTGTCTTTTCTATGCCTTGTGCAAGGAAGCAGGGTGCTGTCCCTCATGGTCTTATACTTTCCCCTGATCCATGTGGATGTTTTCACATCCCTGATACCCAACTCCCTTGAAGATGGTCATGATTGGTCTCTTGCTCTAGTTTTCTTCTCTGTCTTTTTCACATACGCGCTAGAATTAGAATGGCTCTTATTATCCTCTTTGTCTACTCTCTAACATTTACCCTCCCAGTCCTATGGTAATTGCATGTTTAGTTGTTGTTGTTTTTTTTTCTCTTTTTTTTTTTTTTTTTTTTTGAGACGGAGTCTCCCTCTGTCGCCCAGGCTGGAGTGCAGTGGCGCGATCTCAGCTCACGCAAGCGCCGCCTCCCAGGTTCACGCGATTCTCCTGCCTCAGCTTCCCGAGTAGCTGGGACTACAGGCGACCGCCACCATGCCCGGCTAAATTTTTTGTATTTTTAGTAGAGACGGGGTGCCAAATTGGTTTTCGTAGGAGCGGTACCATTTTATGCTCCTACCAGCAAAATATCCTACTCTGGTGTTGGCAACTCTGGATAGAGATTCTGTAAAAGTGGGATGGATTCTGATCCCATTTGACTTATTAACTAATTATACTAACTACCTTGATGACACAATTTTTCTAACTCCAGTTTTCCTCACTTCACAATAGACATGAAGAGAAATGTCATTTGACTACTGTGAATATACAATGAAATATCTAAAATATAAAATCCTTGGGAGAGACTCCCATGTTTAATAGGATTTTATGGTTCTAAAACCTTTTGAGAGTGTATTATATCACTTAATTAAAGTAAAAGAGTGTTCTACAAGTGAAAACTATATATATATATCTATGAATTCCAGCATGAACATCACTGGGAAATGACAAATCTAACATAAAAAATAAAATGTCAAATTATCTTATAATTTACTTCATATATTTTTAATAAGAATTTTGAGATAATTGTAGATTCACATTCAGTTGTACAGAATAACACAGAGATATTCCACATATCCTTTGCCGAGTTTTCCTCAGTGGTAACAGCTTGCAGAACTATAGTACAATATCATAACCAGGATATTAACATTGATATGGCCAAGATACAGAACATTTCTCTTTTTTTTAAAAATTATACTTTAAGTTTTGGGGTACATGTGCAGAACGTGCAAGTTTGTTACAGAGGTATACACTTGCCATGGTGTTTTGGTGCACCCATCAACTTGTCATCTACATTAGGTATTTCTCTTAATGCTATTCCTCCCCAAGTCCCTCACTCCTGACATGCCCCAGTGTGTCATTCCCCCTCCCCATGTCCATGTGTTCTCCTTGTTCAACTCGCACTTATGCATGAGAACATGCGACGTTTTGTTTTCTGTTCTTGTGTTAGTTGGCTGCGAATGATGATTCCCAGCTTCATCCATGTCCCTGCAAAGACATGAACTCATCCTTTTCTATGGCTGCATAGTATTCTGTGGTGTATATGTGCCACATTTTCATTATCCAGTCTGTCGTTGATGTGCATTTGGGTTGGTTCCAAGGCTTTGCTATTGTGAACAGTGCCACAATAAATATACGTGTGCATGTGTCTTTATAGTAGAATGATTTATAATCCTTTGGGTATATACCCAGTAATGGGAT
>NW_012099333.1:369664-398510 GCF_000951045.1 Mandrillus leucophaeus | reverse complement strand
GCTGGGTCAAATGGTATTTCTAGTTCTAGATCATTGAGGAATCGCCACACTGTCTTTCACAATGGTTGAACTAATTTACACTCCCACCAACAATGTAAAAGTGTTCCTATTTCTCCGCATTCTCTCCAGCATCTGTTGTTTCCTCACTTTTTAATGATCGCCGCCATTCTAACTGGTGTGAGATGGTATCTCATTGTGGTTTTGATTTGCATTTCTCTAGTGACCAGTAATGATGAGCTTTTTTTCATGTTTGTTGGCTGCATAAATGTCTTCTTTTGAGACATATCCTTTGTCCACTTTTTGATGGGGTTGTTTTTTTCTTATAAATTTGTTTAAATTCTTTGTAGATTTTAGATATTAGCCCTCTGTCAGATGGGTAGATTGCAAAAAATTTCTCTCATTCTGTAGGTTGCCTGTTCACTCTGATGGTAGTTTATTTTGCTGTGTGGAAGCTCTTTAATTAGATCCCATTTGTCAGTTTTGGCTTTTGTTGCCATTGCTTTTGGTGTTTTAGTCATGAAGTCTTTGCCCATGCCTTTGTCCTGAGTGATATTGTCTCGGTTTTCTTATAGGGTTTTTATGGTTTTAGATCTTACACTTAAGTCTTCACTCCATCTTGAGTCAAATTTTTTATAAAGTGTAAGGAAGGGATCCAGTTTCAGCTTTCAGCATATGGCTAGCCAGTTTTCCCAACACCATTTATTAAATAGGAAATCCTTTCCCCATTGCTTTTGTCAGGTTTGTAAAAAATCAGATGGTTATAGATGTGTGGCGTTATTTCTGAGGACTCTGCTCTGTTCCATTGGTCTATATATCTGTTTTGGTACCAGTACCATGCTGTTTTGGTTATTGCAGCCTTGTAGTATAGTTTGAAGTCAGGTAGCGTGATGCCTCCAGCTTTGTTCTTTTTGCTTACGATTGTCTTGGCTATGTGGGCTCTTTTTTGGTTCCATATGAAATTTAAAGTAGTTTTTTTCCAATTCTGTGAAGAAAGTCAATGATAGCTTTATGGGAATACTATTGAATATATAAATTACTTTGGGCAGTATGGCCATTTTCATGCTATTGATTCTTCATATCCATGACCATGTAATGTTTTTCCATTCGTGTCCTCTCTTATTTCCTTGAACAGTGGTTTGTGGTTCTCTTTGAAGAGGTCCTTCATATCCCTTGTAAATTGGGTTCCTAGGTATTTTGTTCTCTTTGTAGCAATTGTGAATGGGAGTTCACTCATGATTTGGCTCTCTGTTCGTCTGTTATTGGTGTATAGGAATGCTTGTGATTTTTGCACATTGATTTTATATCCTGAGACTTTGCTGAAGTTGCTTATCAGCTAAGGAGATTTTGGCCTGAGATGATGGGGTTTTCTAAATATATAATCATGTCATCTGCAAACAGAGACAATTCGACTTCCTCTTTTCCTAATTGAATACCCTTTATTTCCTTCTCTTGCCTGATTGCTCTGGCCAGAACTTCCAACACTGTGTTGAATAGAAGTGGTGAGAGAAGGCATCCTTGTTTTGTTCCAGTTTCCAAAGGGAATGCTTCCAGTTTTTGCCCATTCAGTGTGATATTGGCTGTACCTCTTATTATTTTGAGAGACATTCTAGCAATACCGAGTTTATTGTTAGTCTTTAGCATGAAGCTGCTGTTGTAATTTGTCAAAGGCCTTTTCTGCCTTGATACAGAACATTTCTATTACGCCACAGTGTCCCTCAAGTTGTCCTTTTATAGTCACACCTACTTTAGACCCACCCATCCCTTCATTCTAAACCTCTGGCAACCACTAATCTGTCTCTGTAATTTTTAATATCATGTTAATATCATGTATATTATATAAATGGAATTGTATAATATGCAACCCTTTAGGATTGGCTTTTTAAAAACCTCAGCATAATTCTCTGGCTATTCATCAAAGGTGTTGTTTGTTTCTATAGTTTGTTGTTTTTTCCAGAGCGGTACTCCATGGAATGACGTAATAGAGTTTGTTTAATCATTCAAACATTTGAGTTATTTTCAATTTTTGGCTATTAGGGATAAAGCAACTACAAACGTTTGTGTACAGCTTTTTTGTTTGAACTTAAATTTTCATTTCCACAGAGTAGTTACCCAGGAGTGCAATTGGGTTGTACAGTAGTTTTTGTTGTTGTTGTTGTTTTCTTGTTTCCTAAAACAACAAAAAAATTGTTTTTAAAGATACTGCCAAACTGTTTAATTTCCATGAGTATTTTTTTAATGGTCTGTTTTGTTTGCATCCTTGCCAGCATTTGGCATTGTCGCTTTTTTAATTTAAGCATTCTGATAGGTATATAGTGATATTTCATTGTATATTTTTATTTGCATTTCACTAATAACTAATGAAAGTAAATGTCTGTATATCTTCCTCCATGAAAAGTCTGTTTATATCTTTTGCTCATTTTATAATTTGATTTTTTTAACTGTTGAGTTTGAGTTTTTTTATATGTTTTGGAAACTAGCCTTTTATTGGATATATGACTTGTAAATCTTTTAGGCCAGTCTATAGCTTCCATTTTTATCCTTTTTACATGACTTTTCACAGACAAACATATTTGAAACTTTGGTAAAGTTCAATTTATCAATATTTTTATTTTATGGGTCATGTTGTCGGTGTCAAGTCTAAGAAATATTTGCCTACCCCTAGATGATTTCTAGATGATTTTAGATTTTCTTTCTCTTTTTTTGTCTTTTTTTCCTAAAAGTTTCAGTTTGAAGTCTCAGCTAGAGACTTTTTTTTGTGCCACCTATGAATATCCAACTGCTCTAGCCCCTCCTGTTGAAAAGATTATTCCATTAAATTACTTGTGCACCTTTGTCAAGAAGTAGTTGGGTATATTTGTGTGGCTCTAATTTTATATTCTCTAATCTGTTCCACATAGATCTATGTGTTTGAACCTCCACTTGACTGCAGTAGTTATAACATAATTCTCAAAGGCAGATAGTTTGATTCTTCCCACTTCATTCCTGTTTTTTGAAATTATTTTATCTATTAAGGTTCGTTTGATTTTCCATATACATTTTGGAATAATCTTGTATGTATCCACAAAAAAATTTGCTGGGATTTTGATAGTAATTGTGTTAAACCTGTATATCAATTTGAGGACAATTGGTATCTTATTACATTGAGTTTTCTGATACATGAACACACTCTAGATCTTTGTCATAGATTTCTTTCATCAAAATTTTGTAGCTTTCAGCATATAACTGTGCATATATTTTATTCAATTTGTCACTGTGTTTAATATTTTGAGTAATTGTAAATGGCACTGTATTTTTAGTTTGCTTTCCACAGGTTGATTGCTGCTATACACAAATGTAGTTGGTTTTTGTACATTTATTTTATATTCTGTGACTTTAACTCATTTATTAGTTCTGGGGGTATTTTCATAGATAACTTGATATTTTATATTTAGACAATTATGTCATCTACAAATAGGGATAATTTTATTTTTCCTTCTTCAATCTGTTTACCTTTTTTTTTTCCTGTCTTATTGTACTGGCTACAAATTCTGGCAATATGTTGAATAAGAATAATGAGAATGGGTATTCTTGAGTTATTCCCAACCTTAGGGAGAAATAATTCAGTTTTTCAACATTAAATATGATATTAATTTAGATTTGTTGTAGATGATTCTTGTTGAGTTGAAGAATTTCCCTTGTACTCCTATTTTCTGAGAGTTTTTTTAAAAAATATGAATTGTGTTTTATTTTTTTTTTTCTGCATGGATTCATATAATCATGAGATTTTTGTTACCCTGTTAGTATGGTGGACTACATTAATTGATTTTTGAACATTGAACCAGCCTAGAATCCTTAGAATAAAGTGCACTTGGTCATAATGTATGGTTTTTAAAAGTGTATTACTGAATTCCATTTGGTAATATTCTGCTAAAAATTTTATATTTACATTTACGAACACTATTGTTCCATAGTCTCACCCTCCCTCCCTCCTTCCCTTCCTTTTTCCTTCCCTCTCTTCCTCCCTTCCTTCCCTTCCTGTTCCTTCTCTGTCTTTGTCTTTTCTCCCTCTCTTATCTCTCTTCTTTTTTCCCTTTCTTCTGTGTTTGCCTAATTTTGATATTAGGATAATACTTGCTTGCTAATAAATTTGGAAATGTTCCCTCTTCTTCTGTTTTCTGGAACAGATTATGTAGAATTAGTGTTAATTCTTTAGATGTTTGGTAGACTTTTCCAGTGACATCATTTTTAACTGTAGATTTCTTTCTGGGGAGTTGTTAAATTATGAATTTAATTTTCCTAATAGTTGTCAGGCTATCAAATTATTTTGTTCGCATTGGGGGAGGTGTAGTAGTTTGTGCTTTTTGAGAAATTGGTACATTTCCTCTAAATTGTCAAATTTATGTGTATAGACTTGTCTAATATGCTCTCTTATTTCCCTTTTGATATCTGCAGAAACTGTTTCATTCCTGGATATTGGTAATTTTTAGGTTCTCTCTTCTCTTTGTCTTGCTAGACGTTTGTTAATTTTATTAATCGTTTTAAAGATCCAGGCCTTCATTTCACTATCTTTCTCTATTGCTGTTATTTTTTCAATTTCTTTGTTTTCTGCTTTTATCTTTGTTTTCTTCACTCTACTTGCTTTGGGTTTTTCTCTTCTTTTTCTAGGTTCTTAAGATGGGTGCTTAGATTAGCGATTTGAGACTTTTTCTTTGCTTTCAAATAAACATTTAGTGCTGTAGATTTCACTGTCAGCATTTCTTTGATTGTATCTCACTCATTTTGCTATGTTGTATTTTTATTTTTATTCAGCTCAGTGTATTTTTTGATTTTTCAGTTAGCCTTTCCGTTTTACGTATGGGTTATTTAGAAGCATTGTTGTTTAACAACCAAGTTCTTAGAGGTATTTCCTGTTTTTGTGTTGTTGTTGATTTTTAGTTTGATTCTCCTGTGATCAGAGACTACATTCCATATGAATTTAATTGCTTTAACTACATTTAGATTTATTTTATGGCCCAGAATATAGGCTATTATAGTACCTAATTACTGGGAAAACAATGGGTATTCTGCTACTTTGGGTGGACTGTTCTATGGCTATTGATTAGATCCTATTGTTTGGTGTTGTTAAGGTCTATGTCCTTGCTGATATTCTACCTTAACTGCTGTTATCAATTATTCAGAAACGGATGTTAAAGTCTCCAAGTAAAATTGTGAATTTTTTTGTTTCTCATTTGACTTTTATCCGTTTTTGCTTCAAATTTATTACAGCTCTGTTTTTTGGAGCATATATATTGGGATAACTTTGTTTTCATGGTGAATTGACCCTTTATCATTATGTAATGCCCCACTCTGTGTCTGATAATATTTTTTCCTTTGAATCTTATTTTCTTCTGATGTTTATATAGCCACTTATCTATTTTTTTCATTTAAATTTTTATTTTGACGTAATTTCAAATTACAAGAATAATTTAAAAAGTATGTATACCCTTACTCAGATTTTTCACTTGTTTTCGTTTTGCTTCATTGCATTATCATTTATTCATTCATTCTACATATATATGTATTTTTTTTCTGAATCATTTGTGGATAAGTTGAGACACATTCCTTTCATCTTAAGTACTTTAATATGTATTTTCTGGAAACAACTACATTCTTTTAGAAAGTCACAGGAAATTATCAAATTTAGGATAGTCAACATTGGTACAATATAGCCCATACTTAAATTTTATTAGTTGTTCTAGGTTTTTTAGTCTTGTCACTATAAATATTATGCGTCATATAATTCTTTGTTATGGAGAAGCCACTACTGTTTTACTTATTTTATTTAATTATTTTTTAGAGCATGACCATAACTTACTGTTACTTTAAACTCCTGGGCTCAAGTGATTCTCTCACCTCAATCTCCTAAGTAGCTAGGGCTATGGATAGGTACCACCATGCCTAGCTAATTTTTTTTCCTATATTTTTGTAGAGACAGGATCTCGCTATTTGCCCAGGCTGGTCATGAACTCCTGGCCTCAAGTGATCCTCCTGTTTTGGCCTCCCAAAGTCCAAAGTGCTAGGATTATAGGTGTGAACCACCCCAGCCAACTGCTGTTTTTTTTTTTTGATTAATGTTTGCATGATATATATTTTTCTATTATTTTACTTTCAACCTACCTATATCATTGTACTTTAAGTATACATTTTATATACAGTACACAGTTGGGTCATATTTTTAAATTCACTCTTTTAGTCGATATATTCAGATTGTTTACATTTAATATAGCTGTCAATATGTTGGAACTGAGATCTGTCATTCTATTTTTTGTTTTCTGTTTGTTTTGTCTGTTTTTCTTTTCTTTGGTTTTACTTTTCTGCCGTCCTGTGATTTGCTTGAACATTTGTTAGAATACCATTTTGATTTATCTATACTGTTTCAGTTTATTTCTTTGCTCTAGGTATTACACTAAATGTACATAACTTATCACAGTCTACTTGGGTAGACATTTCACCACTTCCACTGAAGTTTAGAAACATTACCTTCTTTAACCCTTCTTTACCTTATCCCATTTACAACGTAAGTGCTTTAAATATTTTACCTATATAATTTAAAGTCACAATAGACAGTTATATGTTTAACCATTAAATCTATTGTACAAAACTTAAATGGAGAAATAAAATGTATTATATTTTTACTCTTTTGAATGTTCTTATTTCCTTTCTAATGTTCCAAGATTTTATCATTTTCTTTCTGTTTAGAGAACTTCTATTAGGGTTTTTTTTTTTCTTCATCTGAGTATGATTTAATTTACCTTCATTCCTGACAGATTTTCTTTCAGATAATACAATTTTAGTTTACAATTCTTTTCTTTCAGTATTTAGAAAATATTCACTTCCTCTGGCCTTTGTGATATCTAATTAGAAATCTACTGCCATTTAAATAGCTTTTCACCTAAAATTAAAGTGTCATTTTTCTCTTGCTGCTTTCAAGATTATTTTCTTTGTCTTCAGTTTTGAGAAGTTTGACTAAGATGTGTCTTGGTATGGATTTTTGGGGGGATTATTTTGTTGGAGGGTTGCTCAATCTGTAGATTCATGACTTCTGTCAAATTTTGGAGGTTTACAGCCATTATTCCTTCAAGTACTTCTCCACCTATCTCCTTGCCCTCTTTTGTACTCCATATGACATAAATGTTAAATCTTTTGTTATAATCCCATAGGTGCCAGGGGCCTTATTCCTTTTGTTCCTTTTTTAAAAAGTCTGTTTTCTCTCTGTTGTTCAGATTGAGTAATTTTCATTGTTCTGTCTTTAAGATCACTAATTATTTTCTCTTCCCGCTCCATTCTGCTGTTAAGCAGAATCTATTCATTTTTTAAAAAAATTATGTTGTATTTTTCAGTTCCATAATTTCCATCTAATTCTTTATAACTTCTTTTTGTTTATATAAGACTTTCTTTTTCCCCATTTGTTTCATTTATATGAGTAATTGCTTGTTAAAGCATTTTTACAATGGTTGCTTAAAACCTTTGTCCAATAATTTTTATGCCTCTGTCAAATTGGTTTTGGCATCTACTGGTTGTCTTTTTCATTCAAAATAAGATCTTCTTGGTTCTTGGAATGAGAAGTGGCTTTCATTTGAAACAAGGTCCTTATATGATAAGACTTTTGTTTGAAACAAGGACATTGTATAATAAAACTCTGGCTCTTATTTCAATTGACTGTTTTAGCTTGCTTCCACTGACAGTATTCTGGCAAGGTAAAGGTGGAAGGTGTGACCTCATTACAGCCATTTAGGAATGGGAAGTCCAGTTTTCCCTCTTGGCCCCCTTTGACTCCAGGCTCAGGTGAGGGTCTTGACTGCCCACGAGGCCTCCACTGTTACCTCTGGGCTGAGCAGGATAGGATTGTCTCTTATTACCCACCATGTGGTTCTGCTGATACTACAGAGGTTAGCTTTGTTAGTGCTGACTAGTGGTGAAATCTTGATCTTTTACTAGGCCTCTTTTTACGCCACTCCAACAGAGAGGGTGGGTGCCTAATTATTATCAGATGGAGGTGAACTCCAGAATCCCCACTTGGTCTCCCCTGAAACTCTGAGGTGAGGAGCCTCCTGGTGGCTCAGCATGGATGAAAGTCCTGGCTCTCTACTAAGCCTTCCCTGATACTATCACACTGTTGGGGATGGGTTTGGGATGGTGGATGGAGTGAATTGGTATACCTCATTATACCCTAGACTCTCCACTTGGCCTTTGCTGGCACAAGTGGGAACAAATTTAGGGTTTCTTCTATGGTGTTCAGATACAGTACAGTGGTTAACGAAATAATGTTTTCTTTTATGCCAGGCTGCCCCCTTTCTGGCCCTTTGGCTATGGAGAGCATGATTTTTCTGGGCTTTTTTTTTTTTTTTTTTTTTTTTGGAATTATTTTGTAATTCTAAGTTGCCTGCATCTTCAGCACCACGTCTGGAATATATCAGGTAAATAGAAAACACAGAGATCTTACCACCTTGTCTATTTTTGGATCCTGAAGTTCCTAGCTAGTCTGCCTTTTTTTCTCTCTCATTGAGAGTCGTCTTATGTTTGCCTTATATTGCCTCATACGTAAGGCCAAAGGTTTTCAGTTGTACTTAGCAGGAGGAATGGGGAAAAGTAACTCCACTTTCCCCAGAAGTTTTGGTTTTGTTTTTTTGAGATGGAGTTTCACTCTTGTTGCCCAGGCTGGAGTGCAATGGCACGATCTCGGCTCACTGCAGTCTCTGCCTCCCGGGTTCAAGCAATCCTCCTGCCTCAGCCTCCTGAGTAGCTGGGATTACAGGCTCGTGCCACCATGCCTGGCTGATTTTTTGAATTTTTAGTAGAGATGGGGTTTCACCATGTTGGCTAGGCTTGTTGTGAATTCCTGACCTCAGGTGATCCACCCGCCTTGACTTCCCAAAGTGCTGGGATTACATGCATGAGCCACTGCGCCCAGCCTTGATCTTTCAAAAAAAAAAAAAAATGCAGATTTGTTGGAATCTTTTTGTATGTCTTTTTTAGACCCATTCCCCTCTCTTTCTCTGGTTTTTAATTTTTCTTGATTCATTTTTATATATGTAATTACACCATGGTGATTTGTTTATTTGCTTGAAAATAATTTTGAAATCTATCCAGGTGAACACATAAAGTCTAATTTCATTCAGATTGGTGAATGGCTACTTGGGGTTTGCATAACAGAATAGGAAACTGTTCAATGCTGGGTTGACACATATATCTCAGAGAAGTGTATTGTGTATGTGCTATCTTCTGTGGTCAGGAAATAGCTTTGTTATTAATGGGTAAAAGTTGCTAGAAGAAAGAGAACCTACACCTGGTAGATCTAGGAGAGGGCCTGGACACTATCCCAGGACTGCAACATCAAACAAGACTACAGCATCAGCACCACTGGGTTATGGCATGGGTGTGTAATGGATGTGTAGAACAGGTAAGACATGTCAGCCCTGGTCTCATGAAGTCTTTTCAGGGTGGGTTGAAAGACCCAGGCTAATGTGCATGCTGAGAGTTAGAGAAAGACATGGGCTTTTCTCTGCAGATTGTCTTATCAATTGACTATGGCAGAGAGGCTGGGCTTAGCCCCCAGACTACACGTCCCATATTGTAATGACTATTTATGGAGCTATTAGCATGTCTTTCTTTAAAAGTAATTAGGTAATACGAGTTAAAGAGATACTTAGCAGGTCTAAATGTTGATTAATGTGACTGACCAGGGTTTCTTGAATTCTTTGATTTTTCTGTGCTTTTTCTTGGTTTGCCAGCGGCCAGTTTAGACTGAACTGGAAGATGGTGAGAGACTCTTGGCCTTCTGGGAAACTCAGTGACATTTAAAGACTACTGGGGTCTAGTTTGTGCATATCTCAACTAATTAAAATCAAATAACAATTGTAGGGACTTGGTCTCTAGAATTTTAATAAGTCTTGAAGCTAACGAACCATTAAAAAAATTCTATATTGAAGCTCTCTTTGCAAATGAGAGTTACAGTTTTCCCATCTGAGGCTTACACCCAGACCCCTTCTAGATCTTAAGCATCATGAGTTTCCATGAGAAACTTTTATTGTGGGGTGGAGGAGATAGCATAATAAAAATCTTATTTTTATAATCTTATTTATATATTTCTACCATCTCCTTATTTCTATATTGTGATGGCTAGGGATTCTCTGCTGTTCTCTTTCATTTTATATTTTTATTTTGCTAAGATTACATTTATGTACCTTTGAGCAAAAATATTATTGGAGCCACATGACTGAGCTAACATTATATTTAGAAGTTATTTTATTAGGCTGCATTTTAATTTTATTCAATTTGTCTTCATTAAACAACTGTTTGCCCCCTCAGGCATTTTAGAGCTAACTTTCTGACTCTATATTGGTTCCCAGGCTGTAAAAGTTAAAGCTTATTTGAATTTTTGCCTAGGACTCTTGAAAATACACACACAAAATCAACCTGAGAAATTCTAATGTGTCATATGTATAACTGCTTTGGTAACATTTGTTTCACACCCAAGTGTACATGTATCCTTAAGTGTTAATAGTAATATTTGAGTGAAGTATTTTCTCTAACTAAAAGGTATATGCATGTGTGTAATACATATGTGTTCCTATACGTATATACGTGTATTTATGTAAATATGATATATAAGTTACAGTACATAAATTCTGTCTAGGACTACAGAAGCCAATTATTCTAAGTGCTCCTGTGGTTTCACACATGGTTTCACACTCCATCTTTACCTGCCCCACCCTCACCCCTTTCCTCTTCCCTTTCTGTAGCAATTCATTGGAGGAAGTAGAAAGAACAGGCAGTAGAAACAAAGAAGAGAGGAGATGGAGATGACGTGGGCCATCCTCACAACTCTTCCTTGAATGCTTTCATTTTCCGCCATGCTGGAGTTCTATTTCTCCATGTTTTCTTTCCAGCCTTCCCAGGGAGGTGCTGAGAAACAAATCCAGATGCCTGGATCCTACCACAAATGCTGAATGCATAGGAGATATTCGATCACTTTCCATTTTTGTTATTCCAACTTTAAGGATCGATCTTGTTTTTCAAGGCCCTTTTGTAGATTTAAATCTGCAAGTATTTTATATTTTCTCTTTTTAATGGATATCCTTGTACCTCTATTGTTTGATTGTTTTCTACATCAGATTTCTTCCCCTTTCCAATCCTTTCTCCACCTGAAAGTATTGCAGTTGTATTCAGAATCAGGGACAGATAAGTAGGTGAAAAGGGGGTATTTTTAATCTCTGTAGCAAAATAAAAAAGTTCCCGTTTTGTTATCTAAGCCATTTAGAATTATTTCTTTGTTGTCTTCATTAGTGCCATATTCATGATATGTTACTTTGAATTATGAGTTTTGTACTTTTTTTTGAAAAGGCGTGTTGATCAGGATAGACAATTTCATTGACAATCCACAAATATCAAAAGCCTCCTTCTAATGGAATCAGTTTTTTGCCAACTAGAAAATAAAATAGCACTGTCATCATGGATTTTATGCTTTGGTATAACTTGACTTCAACTTGATATATTCTTTGGTAACTCATGATTTTTAAATTTCTAAGTCTTGCTTATTGAGATTTTCATAATGGAGAAAAAAATTCCCAAGAATATAACTGAGAAAAGCAAAGAAGGAAAAGTAACCTTCGTTGAACATCTACTTGGTTTCAGGCACTTGCCAGGGGAAGCAAATGTGCACTCTAAGTATGAGTGGGTACTCAAGAATGTGACAAGCGAACAACTGCTTAATTATTCTTGAATAGTTAAAATACAATCCTCTCAAGAGTGAAGAGTACCTAAATCAAAGTATAGGATCTCTATTAGAACAATATCTTAAACGTTTTGAACTCCATCTTAGACAGTAGTATGGTAATGGTAATGTGGGATAACGTGATAATGGTGAAAAATGTTGTGAATTTCATAGATGAGTAGATTGATTTAATGGAAAGAAGACTCCTCATGGTTTATCCCCATTCTAACTATGTAACTTTGGAATAATCCTGAACAAGTTTGAAGCTTCTGTTGCTCCTCTGTGAAATGGAAGGCAGCAGTATGCAGAATGACATGATATAGTAATTGCTTTCTTACCTGCATTACACAGATTATAGCCATAAGTAATTTTTGGTATATTCTTTAAATTTACTATTATTGCCACCAAATAATGTGGCTTATTCCAAGTAGAATAGAGGGAATTTGGCTTTCTGATAATTTACTGTAAATTACTGTTTCTAATATGGCTTGTACATGGAACAAAAGCCATCACTGCAAATAGAAAAACAGCAATATAAAAACCTGTTATTTCTCCTTTCATGTGTGGGGGAACATTCTTTAATACGTTATAGGAAAAGGAGCTAAGCATGTTTCTGAAGGTGGGTTCAGGTCCTGACGCTCTGGCATAGATATAGCATTTATCCTCTCAATTTTAAAGCAATGGCATTAATACCTGTCCTGCCTAATTCATGGTGACATCAAGATTAAATTTATTTATATGCAATATTTTTCTTTTTAACTAACGGTAGACAACATCACTTTGACATATAAGAATATATGAGTAGCTTTAGTATGTGAAATAATTTTCCTGATTGTTCATTATTTCTTTTTCTTTAGATTGGCATTTATCATCATATAGTAGTGAGCTTCTGAAAATTTCCTGTATCCTTTGGAATATCCCACTGCCTTATTTCTTCCAAATCTATATCCCCTTTTTATAAACAAGCAAAATATGCATGAAAATATGAGAGTATTTACAATTTTTTTTCTCTGAATGATATTTTGACGCATAGTACTAGGAAAGTAAGACTGAATTTGTTGAGGCTAACAACATTTTTTTTTCTTCACAGATGTTAATGAAACTTTCAAAAAATGTCAGTTTTCTAAGATAAAAATTGATAGTTTAACGTTTTCTTATTCCAATCCTTGTTTTTGAACATTTCAGCATTTGTTAAGCTGAAGTGTCTGTCAGTAAATAATATTCACTCCTGCTTCTTGCTCTCTCTTTTTAATGTTGTGAAAAATTTGACTCTGATGGAAAAATACTGATTAACTATTCCAAAACTATTTTGATCATATTCCAAGACCCAAGTGGTGCATGAATAAGTTCTTTAAGTTTTATATTTTAAAAATAATTGGATCTTTCTAATCCTAGGTGTCCATATCCCATGTGTTAGCTGGCACAGAACTAAGTAAATAACCCTTTTTTGTATTTGCATTTTAATTTCCCTTTAACGGTTTGCAATCTATGTTTTCATACAGAGAATATGCCTGCATTATAAATAGATGTCACTTGAGCTGTCATTTCAAAGATCTATGATAGAAATCTGAAAGTCTAGAGACAATGTTGTAAGTGGAAATTTAGTTAAGAGTTTTTAAAATATTTTTTAACTGTGTTGCTTGAGATGGAAATGTATATAGCTCCCTATTTGCTAATCACAACTTGTGGCATGCTGCTTATTAATAGGAATTACATTTATGCATCAATTTGATTTAAAATTTACAAGATATTTTTAAACAAAATTATACATAAAGCACAAAACTGCGTATTTAACACACTTCCCTTTGTGTACACACATAACCAATACATACATAAGAGTTCATAAACATTCTAACAATACAGATAGAGGTCTCCTAAACATATGTCAATTTTCTAACAAATGTTAAACATGCTTTATGAAATTCAAAAGATGTATTAGGTGAATGAAATAAGACTCCGGGATGTTTATTTATAATAAATGCTCTAATTAATAGGGACCATATTGAAGTATTTCTCTATGAATTGTACTTTAAAAACTCTATTATATTTTTCCTCTTTCTTGCTGAAATACATTTTGCAGTGGGAAATATTTTAAACTAAAGACTTCCCATCTGGCCCTGCCAAGGTGAATTTTTCCCTCACAGCCTTGACTTGCAGTCGAAGTTGATGTGAGAGTTTGTCATGGTTGTTTTGACAGTCCGGTCATCCTAATCCAGGGATTCAGTCCCTGTGGTTTGTCAATTATCCTGCTAACCCTACAGCGAGAGCAACACTCAAGGCACTGAACTGTCAGCCAATAACCAAGAAATAATGTCAGGAGCCAGAGAGGCAGGAATGAGAGGGAGATGCTTTCGATAACAGAAGTCAATGTATCACTCCGCATTTATTTTATTTATGTGGGCCCATAACAAATTAATTATTGGAAATCACATGACATAATGTCATCCATTGCTTTGGAGATTCTTTTGTGTCTAAATTTAAAAAGCAAAGATTCAACTGCCTATGTGAGTTTTGCTAACCTGAGGTTCTGAAATACAACTCTATGCTAAAAATGGCTAGGTCACCTGAACTTAATTTGATAGTGATTTTTTTTTTCATTTGTCTCATGTTTACTGTAGATCTTTAGGAAAAAAATAAAGAATGCACCTGGGTGGGGACTGTTGGTGTGCTGCTCATGGAATAATTTTTGAAGTTACTAGGAGTCCCAGTTAGAGGGAAACTGACACAAATCTGGGGAGGAAATTGTGTCTTGTGAATGATAAAAAATGCTTTCAAAATCAAGAATTTCAAAGAAAAACTGCTTTTGAACAATCTATGATTTTAACAGCGTTTAATGAATAAAAATAAAAGGGACTTTTAAGTGACAATGGTATTCATCTTAAAATGAGAAAATGATAAATCTTTAAATCTGTAACTACTGTTGAATGTGGCTCAGTGGAACTCTCAAGCGACATCAGCTAAAATCCATATAGGATTGTATTTTGCTTTAGTTCATAATCTCTCTGTGTTTCAGTGTGTACCAATTCAAATATCTGCTATATACATAAACTAAATGGAAGTCTATAATTAACAAATCAATCCTGGGATCTTCAAATAAGGACGTGTTGGTTATAGTCCAATGAGACTATTTACTTGCATGTGTTTACTCAGGAAAATGATGAATAAACCAAAATCCTTGCTCTGTAAAGTCTAAAAAGTTTGAAATTTAAACGTATTTTATGAAATTCCAATAAATACACTGGCTCTTGAAATTTAATGAATAAAGAACATAGTTTTCCTGGTTTGAGATACTATAAAGTAACTTGTAAAGTAACACGTATTTATTTTGGTCAATAATCCAAAATATATTTTAAAAAAGGAAAATCTAAATATAACACAGTCATATATAATTAAGTTTAGAA
Source organism: Mandrillus leucophaeus (assembly GCF_000951045.1). Taxonomy (NCBI): domain Eukaryota; kingdom Metazoa; phylum Chordata; class Mammalia; order Primates; family Cercopithecidae; genus Mandrillus; species Mandrillus leucophaeus. The sequence goes on along the minus strand of NW_012099333.1, from coordinate 383,378 downwards.
TGTGGTATATTTTCCTTGGATATATATTATATATATAATATATATTTTACTATATAATATGTAAATATATATATTTACATTCTGATGTATTTTCACATTTTCTCTCTCATTTTCTTTGCATATAGAAGAGAGATCATTCTGTATCCAACTTTTTAAATTTAAGTATATTCTTATAGCTAATTACTTGCAATCATAATTTTAATGACATCATAACATTTTAATATATGGATATATATAATTTGCTTACATAATACTATAATGTTGGATTTTGTATTAGGTTAATTTTGAAAAGGCATAAGATGTGAAAAATAGTTCCTGTTTTGATTTTTTATTTATTTTTAATTTTTATTTTAGATGGATTCTTTCAAGTAAAATTGGTCAAAATGTCAATTATTTTGATCATCTAAAAAGATTTCAAATCCTTTTTAAGGTTAATTATTAGCATAAGAAATTACCTTAGCTGCTAAATATATTACTAACTGCTTTTTTTTTTAGGCTGTTACCTGTATGGCAGGTATGTAATTATTAGTCAATAGGTATTCCACAAAACAAAAACATGTCCTACCTGAAGACTAATCCTAGAGTGAGATATATTTGTGTTGGGGTTTCTTTCTTTCTCTTTTTTTTTTTTTTGCCAGTGCTAGTAGCCTAATCAAAACTAATGTGGTGGGTGACAGGTCCCATTTTTCTGGGTTCCGATCTCACTTTTACTTCATGCTAACTGTTAGTTCCTAGGCAGACTACTTACATGCTTTAATTCCTCTTTCTGTAAAATGAAGGTGATATTGTTGCCCACATCTTTGGGTTGTGGGGAGTGCTCAGTTGAATAACGTGCACAATCTGTAAATACAGTGCCTAGCCCATTACAGAGCCCCCAGTGAATATCTGCTGTTGCTATTATTTGATTATAGCCGTTAGTAAATAAAATTGTATTGAGATTTTACAAGCTTTGCATTTCTTCTGAGGAAGTAAACGATAGCAATTGTTTTCATTATGTACATAAACAAGTTTTTAGATGTATCAATAAAAAGATTTTTTTTTTAAAGCACAGTTAAATATAGCAGTAATTATTCTTGCCTGTTGTGAACAATATAAAGGTAAAGTACCAGTAAGTATCTCTATTTGGGTTGTGTTATGTGTGTTATCAGCATAAATGTTAGGGTACCATGTTGGTATTACGTAATGTAGCCCAAAGCTTCTCAAACTTTCATGTGCATATGCATCATCTGGGGATCTTATTAAAAGGCAGATTCTGATTTGCCAAGTCTGAGGTGGGACTTGAAATTCCATGTTTCTAGCAGATCCGAGGTGATACTGATGATGCAATGGCTATGCTTTTGAGTAGCAGTAATTTAGGATGTAAAATGAAGCTGTTGGAGTTTAATAATGAGAAGGGTTTTTTTGTTGTTGTTGGTTTACTGTTTAGCACCTTGCTTTGGGCATTTAGAGTATTTGCATATTATAAATTAGAATCCTTTCAGTGTTCTGCAAAAGTGGGCAATCAATAAGTTTATTTAAAACTAATATCCTCAAACGTTTGGCAGTGGGGAGAATAGGACTTAAAAAGAAAAAACAACAAACAAACCTATCCACTCATCTTTGTCTGTCTCTGCAAATATGACATGAATATTTTGTGCCAGGTTGTGGGATTTTTCACCTCTGGCTGCTTTTCAATGCCACAGCCACCGCAGAACAGAACAGCCTATGCTTTTCCTTTCATCTGGCCTCCATCAAGGCACAGAAGTAGGCATCAAGACCCATCAATATTGTTTAATGATCACTGTGATAGGGACAACCCTCATATTTCTTGCTCTGATTGTGCTTTTTGCCAATGATCCTTATTTGCTTATCACAATCTGGGTATGCAGCAGTGCCTAGAGGTATATAAAGTACTGGGCAAGTTTGCTAAATTTTCCTAGAGTATCATTTTACTCAAAGATTTGGAAAAATTCTATTAATATAAATATGGATCATTTATAGCATAAAATTCGTGTGCATTTAAAAAATAACATGTGAGCTTTGGAATAGCCAACCCTGGCTATGTTCCTAAACCCCAGGGATATTGTTTCACATTATTCTGTGATTAGTGCTAATTTCAGGGGGAAGGTATGAAATCTGTTAGAAGTGAAAAGACAAGAGAAGAAATTCAGGGAGGCATAATGACAAGAAAATAAGCCAAAATACTGAGTTTCTGATCCTTGTTTTGCCACTCATATCCTTTATAATGCTTCACCTCTCTGGGTGTCATCCATTTTCTTATTTGCATAATGAAAGAGTTAGACTGATTTTGGGGTCTCTCCAAGCTTCTGGCATTCTATGATTTTTATGATTGAATCACTGTTTTCCACTGAGAATTTTATCCTAATTCATAGGCGGCCAGTTGACTATTTTGTATGGTAGAGTCTTCCCCAGCCCTGGCTTCTATGGTAGTCCCCATCTGTGACCAGAGCTGTCAATCATTCTGTGATTATTTCCACTGTTTTGCAGAGTCAAAGGCCTACCCTAGAGATGGAATTTCATTTGAAATACAGTTGAGCACACATAGTGCTGAAAAATGTGTTACCCCAAATGCAATGGGGTAAGTCTCCAAAAGAATTTACCCCCTAAATTTAGAGTATCAATGAGGCTGTGTAAACCACCAGAACCGCGACTTGACAATTTGTCAGTCAACTTCAGCAAAACTATAGAGGAACAGCACAATGAATTAATGAATAGCAACAAATCCCCATGACAACATGTTAGTTCATTAAAATTTTATCAGCATTCTTCCTAAGGAAAGTGTGCCTTCTGTTCTATGTTGAGTTTCTTCAACATTGTTTTACAGCCAATTCACAGCATTCTGGTGCTTCAAAATTAGTTCCTGTGGAGAGTGAGAGACACATAGACTCTATATTGTGTCACACATGGGTCTCCTGGGTGTCACGATGAAATATTGCCTGCATTTTTTGTGTATCTTATGGCTTAAACATTAACAAGCATTTCCCTACTGCCTTTTTATGAAGAGCAGGTTAATTAGCCGAAAATCCATCTCTGTGTTAATTTTTTAGCAAACGCATTAAATTACATTTTGTAAATATCTTTTTAATATTTGACAAAAACAGGCATCAAATGGGAAAACAACCGAAAAATATTTTTGCTTGCTGTCACAGTGGCATTCTCCCTCTGGCTTGGGAAAACAAAAAGTCACATACAAGCCTTGACATTTTCCTTGGATTCTTTTTTTTCTCTTCGAATGTTTTGTAGTATGTAACCCAGATGTTAGTGGTCTGGGTGTTCTCAAATCTTCCAGTATTATAAGAAAACACTTTCCTTTTAAAATTTAGAAAAGTAGTCTCATAATCCCATCCTATGAACAATAAGAAAATCGGCACTGTTCCCAAAATTTTCAAGGGGTTTTAGAGACTTATATTCATCTATTCAATATCTGTTTCTATTGAATTTCTGATCTCACATGTCTCTCCTTTTATAAAATGACCTAAATGGACTTATATATGGAAGTCAGTCCTCCTAGTTTATTGACTTAATATATATACTGTGGTTGGAGATTAGAGTAATTTAGCAATCTCTTTATTTACCACCACAAATGAAAGATTATGATCTTCCCTGAGATCACATATTTAGATGATTCATCTAAATACACACTTAAGTATCATGAGATCTTTTATTTTTCACGGAAGTTGAATGAATGATTTTCAACATATCATATAGACCATTCAATATGTTTACAATGGACACTTCTTATGAGTTAGTTAATTGGTGTTAATTATATTGTGAAATTTAGCAAAGTATATCAAGTACAATAGTATATTTCCCTTGACCTGAACATTTTATTTATAGGATATTACAAAATAATCAGACATTTGTACGATAATTAATGCACAAGAATATTCATGACAATATTGTTCACAATAGCTAGAAAAAATGAATTCAATCTAAATATCTAATAAAAAGAATGATTAATATAATTTGTTACAAAGTGACTTGGTGTTTTTTTGGTATGCTTATTTGTATTTTCTAATTTTTTATGAGGGCCAGGTGATATTTACTAGTTCCTTCAAAAAGGAAGAAAAAACTTCAAATAAAAAACGTTAGATAAATCATGTGCAGAAATTACTTTTGTAAGGTAAGTACATATATAAAAATCAAATTATTTGCATTATTTATAGCAGGATTTCTCAATAGGTTAACTATGTATATTTTGGTTCAAATATTTCCTTGTGGAAGCTATCCTGTGTATTGTGGGATATTTTATAGTGTCCCTGGCCTCTACTCACACGATGCCAGTAACATCCCTACATTGTGACAACCAAATGTCTGTAAATATTGGCATATGACCTCTGGTGGACAAAACTGATCCCCAGTTAAGAACTGATTTATAGGTTTTGTACAGATTATGAGGACTGAAAATAATTGGGCATTTACCCTTCTTGGTATCTGTTGTATCCTTTATCTGTGTGTGCTGATTTGATCTTGATCTTTTTTCAGTTTCACATACCTCATCTAAGGTTTCCCAGGATTTAAACAGATACTTTCTACGATTTCAGCTGGAGTCTGAAGATACTTGTTTCTGTTCAAGTCCCACTTTAAATTATGTCTTAGGAGGCCTTAGGAGACTCAAAGTGGAATCTTCTGAGCATTCCTAAATATCTGCTTAGAAATATCATGTGATAAAGAGGGACCTTCTCAATACACTGATGTTCTTCACTTAAATGGATTGCCACAAGAAAAATAAAGTAAATATCTTAAAAAAAAAGAACTGATTAATAGGTATTGCTTGATTGATAGATTTCACATATCATGATTCTTAATTCATAGATGGAACATTTATTTGCTCTTACATGTTTTTGCTTCTTGTAATAGTTCCCTTTTTCATGCCTTTATCTTGAAGAATAAGTTGTGTTTTCTTCGCTGCATACAAAGCCCCAGCTCGGAAACTGGATCGGAGTATTTGACAAAGGGTGAATGGTTTAGAAGACTGGATCTTAAAGGGCTATCTGTTAACATCGCCGCCATGGCTAGTGGCTAAAATCAAAGCTATCAAGGGAAGACTTGTGCCTCTAAACCCACAAGCTCTACACTGTAAGTTTACCTTAAAACAATAAAAGACTATTTAGGCAGATTATTCCAAAAGTTCTGCATTTAAAAAATGTCTAGTGCAAATATAGATGTATTCTTATTTTCAATAGTTAGGCTGACTCTGGAAAATGTATGATTCTTAGAATCAGAAGATGTGCCTTTGAGTTCTGAGTCTGCCCCTTATCTGTTAACATGACTCTGGACAAGTCTTTTAATATCTTAAAACTGAAGTTTTGTCATTTGAAAATAAGAATAATATTAACAGCCCTACTTAATTACATGATTAAAACAATAATGAGTGAATTTATAGTTTGAAAGTGCTGTGTAGACTGCCAAGGACCCCACACCCAGGGGAATTCATTTCTCATGGAGGTTATCAGTGGCTGAAGTTGCCATGGCAACTTTCTGGCTTGTGATGGTCTAAAAGCAAGGCCTAGTATACACATGCCATCTATTTACACCTACCAAGTAAACAGGGGGAATTAAAGAACTTAACCTGAATTTTTTTACTTGCATTTTCTGAATGTTTCTGTTCCCTATATCTCAGTACTCACAATGAAAATAAAATAAATCTTAGATGTTGGTGGATATGAAATTTAAAGCTAAAAAAGAAAAAGGAAAGAAAGAAACATACAGGTGAATTCTTCAAAAAAATAAAAACTTAGGAAACACATATGTAAGGGTATTTCAAGAATTTCCAGTGTGAGACTTCCTCTGATAATTGTTTTCTCTGCTTTTTTCAACCCTGTTAGAATGAATCAACCAATGGGGCTTGTGCCATATTCCCTAGGAGCCTCTGCTACACTGTAATATAACTAAACATTAGAATATCTTTTTTGTGATTACCTGTCTCACAGCTTCTCTCCGAACCATCCTCTGTGGATTTCTGAAAATTATTGCAAGCTAGCATCTGAACCAGAAATGGAAGATATGCCAACTCTCTTGCCTGGTAACACTAGCTGTTCACGATGGTAGATTGACAAGCTACGAAATCAATAATAAAATGTATCAAAAGACATATACATTCAGCCATCTTATTTGACTTTCATTTGTTCTTCCTTTCTTTTCAGTTCTTTCAAATTAAAATATCAGGTTGGGTTTCCCAGATATGATGTCAAAGAGAAGATGAAAATAAATGTTGAAGGAAAATGTAGTGTGAGTGTGTGTGTGTAACAATCCATAAAAAAAAAAGAAAGCACCTAGGTATTCCTTAGGAATAGCACACGTCTGAAAAATTATTGCTTAATGTATTCTTAAAGGAACAGCTTAAAAAGAGTTAACAGCAATAAACTTAAACACATAAAAATGTATAAGAAAGGTTTATCTAGGGAAATCATTGAATCAGTTTTGGACAGGTATGATAATGGCAGAACATGCACATGCATATGTATTGATCCAACACACAGATGGAATCAGCAATGTCAAGTTCAGGAAAGAGATACATTGGAAAAATAGATATATATTTGATCACTATACTAACATTGGAAGTTATAAGAATGGATGAGATGACCAAGATTAAGAAGCAAGCGTACAAAGTTATAAAATGATCCGCAATTGTCATGATTTTTCTGCTTTTATTGCTTCCTTCTACACTAGAGCTTAAGCTCTGTGAAAGCAGACTATCCAACATTCTTATTTACCATTGCGTTCTGGCACCTACCATGATGCCTGGGGCATGGTGTCACTGGATGAACAGGCAGCAGCAGATGTTATTCATAAATTAGTGTATAAATTAACTTGTATGTTGTTGTTGTTGTTGGTTTTAATTGGAGTGATCTCATTAACAAGAAAATTTAAAGATAATTTTCCCTCTTCCCTCAGATAGGTCTTTATATTGCTTATTTGTGGATTTACAAATGGTATGGAAGTCAGCATGAATAAATTTAAACATATCTCTCTGTTTTAGGCTGTATGGGCATAGACTGTCATGGAGGCACACTTGCCACTTTGTATGAAGGGTCTGTGGTCCCACAAGTGATTACATAAGTGGAACTGATTTAGAAGAACAAGATTCAGTGCTTTGTTGCTTCTTCATGGGAATAGTCCAAACTCAACAGGGGTCTCACTAGACTAGGAAAGAATTGTGAAGGGAGATCGCTTTTTTCCATCTTTGGTGAGGCTTAGGTGACCATTCATTAGGGAAAGAACAGCCATTGCTAGAGTTTATTTTGCTTTATAGGTCAAATGATCAATATGTGAGGGGGACGAGTACTGCAGGTGTATCTCAAATCCTAATACACCAAATTGTTTTTTATATTGAGATAATGCCTCCTCCCATCACCTTTAGCCTTAAAACCACCCCTGGACGATAGAAATGGGTGTTATGGAAGAAGGCTTACATCTTTGCTTTAAATTGGCATGTATTTGTGCACTACATGCTCCAGATAAGAGGAGTGAAACTCATACATATATACACACATACACGCACACTGTTTTATCGCTAAGACTGTAGACACTACATAGCTACTGGGTAATAGTTAAATAAAATGTATACCTGTCAATCAAGTTGGAACTTATCTTCCGTATAGTCTTTGATTACAAAGAAAATTTTTACTAAGGACCCCTCCCTAACTTTTGAAACTTGTTGACTTTCCAAAATCACTTTCTCCTTATAGAAGAAGAGAAACATGGTGAGTATGGAAGAAGCAAATTTGATGATGATAGAGCCCCTTTTCACTAAAATTACAACTTGGTTATGACTTAGCTTTAGAATGACATTCCAAAATGCATCTTGACTTTTAAAGACAGGACCTTTCTTGACTTCAATGTAATTAGTAATTCTGCTGAAATATCTCTCCCCGACTTTATTTCTTCATTTACATATTGCCTCCAACTTCTGATAGGGATCTTATGAGGTGGCAATTGTCCTCCTATATTTTATTCTATGCTCCTATGATTTTTAAAACAGATTCTACGTTGGTATTATTAATTTCTTAGGTGTGCTTTTCTTCTTTTCCTAGTCCTTATGATATTTTCTGCAATCCCAATTCTGATGTCTCTTGACTCACATGTTGTATTCTTCAGGAATCCTTTGGTTTAAAGAGATGGAAATTTTGAACTGGAATAAACAAAGAAGGGAGTGTGGTAGGCTGAATAATGCCCCTCCTAAAATTTTCTATGCCATCATCCCCAGAACCTGTGAATATGTTACCTTATGTAGTAGAAGGGACTTGGCAAATACAGTTAAGGACTTTGAAATGAGGAGATTAGACTCCTCATCTAATCACAATGACTTTTTTTTTTTTTTTACAAGTTTTTGTATGGACATTTTTCACTTATTATACTTTAAGTTCTAGAGTACATGTGCACAATGTGCAGGTTTGTTACGTATGTATACATGTGCCATGTTGGTCTGCTGCACCCATTAACTCGTCATTTACATTAGGTGTATCTCCTAATGCTATCCCTCCTCCCTCCCCCACCCCACAACAGGCCCCGGTGTGTAATCTTCCCCTTCCTGTGTCCCAGTGTTCTTATTGTTCAATTTCCACCTATGAGTGAGAACATGCAGTGTTTGGTTTTCTGTCCTTGCGATAGTTTGCTGAGAATGATGGTTTCCAGCTGCATCCATGTCCCTACAAAGGACATGAATTCATCCTTTTTTTATGGCTGCATAGTATTCCACGGTGTATATGTGCCACATTTTCTTAATCCAGTCTGTCACTGATGGACATTTGGGTTGGTTCCAAGTCTTTGCTATTGTGAATAGTGCCACAATAAATATACGTGTGCATGTGTCTTTATAGCAGCATGATTTATAACCCTTTGGGTATATACCCAGTAATGGGATGGCTGGGTCAAATGGTATTTTTAGTGGTAGATCCTTGAGAAATCGCCACTGTCTTCCACAATGGTTGAACTAGTTTACAATCCCACCAACAGTGTAAAAGTGTTCCTATTTCACCACATCCTCTCCAGCATCTGTTGTTTCCTGACTTTTTGATGACTGTCATTCTAACTGGTGTGAGATGGTATCTCACACAATGATTCTTAAAAGTATCACAGTGATTCTTAAAAGAGGCAGGAAGGAGGATCAGTGTCACAAATAGAAAATGTGATAGAAACAAGAGGTTGAATGGTGAGAGGAAGGGGCCATAGCCAAAGGATGCAGATGGTCTTTAGAAGCTGAAAAATGAAAGCAAGAATCTCTCCCCCGAAGACTAAAAAGGAAAACAGTCTTGTAGACATCTTGATTTTAGCCTCTGAAGTTCAGAATTATGAAGTATTAAATGTGTGTTGTTTTAAGCTACTAAATTTTGGTAATTTTTACAGCAACAATAAGAAAATGATATAGGTTATTTATTTGCTTGTATCTGGTTCAGGCAGAACTGAATCCAGTTTTTTCCTAATTTGAGATAATTCATTCTTGTATAAATCTTATAATGAAACATCTTTGATTTAGTGTAAAATGACGCATAAACTTGTGAAATGAACAGACCACAGAAACTTTATGGAATTTTTATTTCCCCCCTCATATTTTTAGCGTTTCATATATTTCTAATTCTACAGGATTTTCTTTTATCTAGTCTTTCCAAAGCATTCAACTTCTCAAAAAGATGATACCTTCTCTTTTTCCTCATAGTTCATTGATTTATTCAATATTCAATAAAATTTTACAATTACAATAAATTTGAGAAGAAACACTGATGCCTCTTAATTATGATACTGTTAAGCTAGACAGAACCACGTTCAGTGTGATGATCACCTTATAATGTTTTAATGAAGGCATGAAGAGTAAGTCAGAATATTTTTGGAATATAGATCAATTAAGCGAAAATATACAATAGCTACAACTGACATGTCTGAATTACGTTCCATTGGCCTGGCTTGGTGTACATCCCTGTACTTGACATTATCACTATGGCCAAAGGGATATAGCACAGATAACATTGGGTGGTTCCCCATCAGTCAATTTCAGCAATCTCTATTTTCCTTCACTTTTTCACCTTCCTCCCACTATAGAAACTGAGTAAACCAGATACTTGATTTTTCTATTCCCTATTGCTACCAAGGATAGACATGTAACCCAGTTGTAACTATTGAGATGTAAACAGAAGTCTGCTCAGGATTTCTGAGAAAGGATTTTCTCTCCAATAAGTGGTAAGGTGAGAGGAAGATGCCTTTCTTATTCCACCCAAGCATGCACCCTGGCCCCAATGTCTTGCTTGTAGGTACAGTCATGTGACTATGAGGGACAAGCTAAGAGAATCTTTAGGACAGCTATACAACAGTTTGAAATTATGGAGCTGCTGAAGTAACCTGGAATTTGTTACTGAATTATGATGTGGTCACTTTACTTTTGTTTTCTTTTGTAGATGAATGCTTCTTTACTGATGGAGAATGGAACAAACCGAGAGGCTAAATGGCAATTATCTGCTCACTTTTAGAGACAGTGTGTATGTAGTGGTTGAATAGTTATGAACTGACACAGCCCGGACTCAGTCATTACCCAAAGGAAAACAAAAATGCAGTTATTCAAAGGAGGAGAACACAAATCTTAGATGAAAATAACAGAAATCAATGTAACATGGAATCTGAAACACTCTGCTAATTTTTTTTTTTTTTTTTTTTTTGAGACAGTGTCTTGCTTTGTCTCCCAGACTGGGGTGCGGTGGCGTGATCTCAGCTCACTGCAACCTCCGCCTCCCAGGTTCAAGCGATTCTCCTGCCTCAGTCTCCTAAGTAGCCGGGATTACAGGCATGAGCCACCACGCCTGGCTAATTTTTATATTTTTAGTAGAGATGGGGTTTCACCATGTTGGCCAGGGTGCTCTCAAACTCCTCACGTCAAGTGATGCACCCACCTCGGCCTCCCAAAGGGCTGGGATACAGTTGTGTGCCAGCATGCCTGGCCAAAAAACTCTACTAATCTTATGTCGGTCCAAAGTTAGAATGCAAGCAGTAGTTATTGTTTCCAGAGAAACCTGAAGCACTAAACTCTACCACTCTGTTTCCCTAAACTTTGCTAATGTTTCCTTTCCTTTCCCCGTTTTCCCTAAGATGCTTGTCACTTGTAAATTAGAAACGTATATGCAGTAGGAAGATAAGTTGACGTGAGCTAGAGTCAAATGAAATTGTCAAAAGAACGCCAGTCATTTTAAGCCGCTGTCTGAAGTCTGTCTGCCTGTCTCTTTCCTGTAGTCTCTGTAAGACAGCTCTTGTTAAAGGTATATGTCATGTCAGTCAAACACCATAGGTGGTGTTTGGAGTTTGCGGTATTGACAATAGATATTTGCTTTTGTCTCCCATAATCCCATCTTAAAGGAATGTGGTAGGTACGGATAACTCTTGAAAGAAAAGAGACAGAAATGATGGACAAAACATTGTAAATAGAGGCAATACTGCCCATTGTTTCTTGATTTACCAAATGGATCAGCTTTAACAAAAATTTGAGTACTAAATCATTTTTATGACTGATTTTATAAAACCATGTAGCTTTGCAGTCAGGTAGAAAAACGCATGGCTTCCTAAGTTACAATTCAATAAAGTTACTTACAATCTACTAATTCAAGTGCATAGTTTAAAATCCTATGAAGGGTGATATAAAACTTAGAAGACAAAAATTCCTGCATTTAAGTGACTTATAGTAGTGCTGGAGGATGTGGGAAAGAAAGGCAAGATAATTTTATAATTATAATTCAAGGAAACTAAGTAAGAACCAGAATAGAGGAAGAAAATATTATAGAAATTCTGACTGGCATCTGGTTTCAGAGTCAGGGAATCTTCAAGATGAGGATGATATTTAATGCAGTATTATTTGTGGAGACTCTGAAAATGAACTCTATATTAAGACAGGAACACCTGTATGTTAAGCCCAGACCTTTAGTGAAATAGGTAGATGATCTGGAAAAAATTCCCTTTGTTAACTCAGATCTATCTGTAACATGAACAGTGTTTTATTAGTGATAGTATTTGTCTGTGATTATTACTTTATGTGTATTTAAATATAGAACTCTAATTAAATACAAATGGATTGGTAGGTACTTTTATAATTAACTGGTATGAGTACTAACATCTTATTTTCTCTCTCTCTCTCTGTTTTTGAGACGGAATTATTTGCTCTTTTTGCCCAGGCTGGAGTGCAATGGCACAATCTTGGCTCACTGCAACCTCTGCCAACCGGGTTCAAGCAATTCTCCTGCCTCAGCCTCCCAAGTAGCTGGGATTACACATGCACACATATGTTTATTGTGGCATTATTCACAAGAGGAAAGACAAAACAAAACCAATGCTGATTAGTATAACAGGGAGAAAAGAAAAAGTATATGCCCATTTTAAAAGTATTTGAGAAATTCTATATCCCCAAAACAGAAATAAAAGATAAAGTCAGCTAACCAGACTGCTATAGATATGTCTTCATTTGTTATATCTTCTTTAGCCTACATGTCTTCCTTTCCTTCAGATACACTGAATGGTTGGCCTACTTATCACTGAGACACAGCTGAGAGAAGGGCCGAAGTTAGCTCAGACTGTAGTTTAAAAAATATAAGGAGGTCATGGAGGCACGACTATATTCTCAGGTCTACATGCACACTGAATACTTACTTTGAACTAGGCGCTATGCTTGATGCATGTGTCTATACACACACACATATATATTCATTTAAGCTTTACAATAATCCTAAAGGGAAGATACTGTTATTGGTATTTGACAAATGAAGAAGCTGATATACAGAGAGCATTAGTAATGAGATAAGATGCTACAGTGGAAGCTTCAGTTTAGACACTGAAGTGATACGTATTGTATCAAAGAAGTATTGAGATATACCACATGTGACTGGTAAGGGTTTAAATCCTCAGTGAATCTTAAATCTGTCATAAACATGGAGGGCATAGAAAGGATCAGGTTATTGGAGACTGGGGAAGAAGTATTTTTTGAAGATGATTTCCTTGGACAGAGCTGTGAGCTCTACCCCTTCACAAAAGGGTCAGAGTTGAAGGTATTTCCTTTTTGGAACCAAAAGAAGATCAATGACTGAAGTGAAGACGGTGTAAAACGAGGCTAGAGAGATGACTAGGGTCCAGTTCATGCAAATATTCGGTTTCTTTTCTCAAGATAGTGGAAAATTGTGAAATACTTTACACTGCAGGGTGACATATTTACAGGTGCATTTCTGCTACTCTGTGGAGAATGAATGGGCCACAGCCAAGAGTTGGAGCAGGGAAGGCAGTTGGGAAGTGGTGGCAGTGGCTCCACTGACAGCTGATGGCCTGGACTGGCAGGGTGACAGTGACAATGATGGACTCAATATTTATTTTGCAAATTGGATGAACAGAATGAGTTTATAGATACTGGAGTGAGGGGAAAAAGCCAATTTCTATGGTACAAATTTAATGGAAAAGTGTGGGTAATATCACACTGAACCTTCTAGGCTCTCTGAAAAAATGGCTTTAAAATAATGCAATCCACCACCAAAATCAGCTCATGAAAAGATGTCTAATGTCCACTCTTCTGGCAATTACGGAGGTATTTTAAAGGAAAATATATGTCTTGTCATTTCAAGAATCCATATTGAAGTCAGGCCCTGCAGTTCCCTGCTAATGGCACTTAAATATCTTTAGGGATTCCAAGTCTTTGCTATTGTGAATAGTGCCGCAATAAACATACGTGTGCATGTGTCTTTATAGCAGCATGATT
>NW_012099333.1:365429-367807 GCF_000951045.1 Mandrillus leucophaeus | reverse complement strand
TCTCCCTTGCTTTTTTTTTTTTTTTTTTTTTTTTTTTTTTTTTTTTTTTAACTTCCTTGGTACATTAACAATGCATACCCTGCACTGGCTTACTCTCGGTAGTAATCTCAGTGTCTCTGAGTCTTTCTTGAATTTACTTCTTCCCAGTGATACATTTCCAGAATGCATTTTACTTTTTATATCTGAAAGATTTCTTTACTCTGCAAAATCAGACTTACTACTCATGTGTCCCATGGTATATTTAGCAAGACACATTTTTTATTGCTACGTATACACAAGGTAAAAATGTATATATATGTATTTTACATATGTATATAAAATGGTTGACATTAATTATACCACTAGAACATCCCATTTTCTGACATGATTTAAAAAAACATTACTATTACGTTATTTTTATTTTTAGTTTTTTAGAGTGAGATCTGTCACTCAGGCTGGAGTGCAGTGATGCTATCATAGCTCACCGCAGCCTGAAGCTCCTGGATTCAAGCAGTCCTCCCACCTCAGCCTCCTGAGTAGCTGGGACTACAGGCACACACACCATGCTTGGTTTCTGACTTGATTTTAATTCAAATTTGGTATTACAGACTACTGGTTTGCCTTGGTTTAATAAATCCCTTTCCTCTTCCCTTCCCTACTTGCCTACCTTCCTGGCTTCTTGCCTTCCTGCCTTGCTGCTTTTAGTCTTCCATCATTTTATCCAATAAATATGAGGGCCCACCCAGACACTGGGCTAGGCACTGGTGATTTAAGAGTAAAAAAGACAGATAAGAGTCCTTTTACTTACAGCTCTTACATGTAGCAGACAGAGACTATTACACACAAAATAATTTTAGATATTAATAAGGATTATCAGGAAATAACATCATTCTCAGTGAGAAAACAGAATGCCATTTCACACAGAATTCCCATTGACAGCATGTCTGAAGAAATGCTATTTCAGTTGAAAACTGAAGGATAAGAAAGAAAGAGCCACATACACTTCAGGGGAAGTGCTTCCATCAGAGGAAACAATAAGTAGTTGTCACAGGGAAGGTCACTACAGTGCAAATGGTACTTTGTAAGATGTAGAAAATGATGACTCTTTCTCAAGACACTGATGGAAAGTTACTGCAATAAATACATAATACGTGAATAATTCAAATGTGACCTTGACCCCTAATATGTTCAGTGTATACTCTGAACCATTTTATGTTGCAGCCTGGCAAGGGCTCAGAGGTAGTAAATACATTTACATGTTCATAAAAGTAAAATATATCTCATGATCCTAGATTGTATTCAACATGATGGAGAAATAGGCAGGAATCAGAGTCATGGAGTTTTATCCCCCAAGCAAGTCAACAATGTCACGACACTGATAATGTATTTATCCAGTGTCCTCTACCTTACCATAATGGTGGCAGAATGGCTGCAATATCTCCATGTATAACATATTTACACAATTTCTTTCAAATACAAGACATGGGGAGTAGTTGGGGAAGATAATTTTCCTTACTATTTGATATCTTATTTTCCCTGTTTTGCTTAGATGTCCTCTTAATCCCTTTCTTCTTTCCTTTTCCTCTCCTCTCCCTCTTTTCTTCTCTCCTCCATCTCCTCCTCTTCCTTCTCTTTCTTACGCTTCCTTCTCCCCCTTCTTCAGTTTGGGGAGGACAGTGTTCCCTGGATGCCCTTTAGAGGACTTCATCTTATGTTTATTGGACAGTGCTGGCCACTCCTATATACCACAGACAGGGACCACCTTTTCCGATATCAAGGGACATCCAACTAAACTTAACACCTGCCCAAAATCTGAGCCTTATTTTCTACAGGGGAGATAATAAGCAGAACAGTATCTACTAAAGTCTTATGACCTTACAAAAGAGCCTGGAGCAATCAAAACCTTCAAAGGCTGTTCATAGGACAAATGATACCATGTCATGTGTCTTAAAAGACAAGTCTAAGTGCTGAATGGTGAATGTATTGAAAACACAGAAGTGGTAGCAGAGAGACAAGTTAGGCAGTTTTTTCAGAGGATCAGAGATTTAAAGGTGACCAACACTAATGTGGTAATAGGAGAAATGAACTAAAGAGGTAATGTAATCCCATGGAGACAGGCAAGGAATCAACTCCGTTCATTTTGCATCTTCGGCTTCTGGCTTAGAGCTGGACACAGACTGCAAAACACTATCATTAGAGGAGAGAAAAGGGGATGGCCCATTATTTTCACCTTCTTTATTTTCCTTTTATGTATGAGATGACATCAAATCAAATCAAATCAAATTAAAATAATTGCTTTTCCTTTATATCAGAGACAGGCTTAAGTTTTGAAGAAAAATTTTTGTACATCTTTGACTAAATGGAAACCATGCCTCATCACCGAGTCTTATGACTTGTTT
>NW_012099333.1:345726-365379 GCF_000951045.1 Mandrillus leucophaeus | reverse complement strand
AAGTAGTTGTCACAGGGAAGGTCACTACAGTGCAAATGGTACTTTGTAAGATGTAGAAAATGATGACTCTTTCTCAAGACACTGATGGAAAGTTACTGCAATAAATACATAATACGTGAATAATTCAAATGTGACCTTGACCCCTAATATGTTCAGTGTATACTCTGAACCATTTTATGTTGCAGCCTGGCAAGGGCTCAGAGGTAGTAAATACATTTACATGTTCATAAAAGTAAAATATATCTCATGATCCTAGATTGTATTCAACATGATGGAGAAATAGGCAGGAATCAGAGTCATGGAGTTTTATCCCCCAAGCAAGTCAACAATGTCACGACACTGATAATGTATTTATCCAGTGTCCTCTACCTTACCATAATGGTGGCAGAATGGCTGCAATATCTCCATGTATAACATATTTACACAATTTCTTTCAAATACAAGACATGGGGAGTAGTTGGGGAAGATAATTTTCCTTACTATTTGATATCTTATTTTCCCTGTTTTGCTTAGATGTCCTCTTAATCCCTTTCTTCTTTCCTTTTCCTCTCCTCTCCCTCTTTTCTTCTCTCCTCCATCTCCTCCTCTTCCTTCTCTTTCTTACGCTTCCTTCTCCCCCTTCTTCAGTTTGGGGAGGACAGTGTTCCCTGGATGCCCTTTAGAGGACTTCATCTTATGTTTATTGGACAGTGCTGGCCACTCCTATATACCACAGACAGGGACCACCTTTTCCGATATCAAGGGACATCCAACTAAACTTAACACCTGCCCAAAATCTGAGCCTTATTTTCTACAGGGGAGATAATAAGCAGAACAGTATCTACTAAAGTCTTATGACCTTACAAAAGAGCCTGGAGCAATCAAAACCTTCAAAGGCTGTTCATAGGACAAATGATACCATGTCATGTGTCTTAAAAGACAAGTCTAAGTGCTGAATGGTGAATGTATTGAAAACACAGAAGTGGTAGCAGAGAGACAAGTTAGGCAGTTTTTTCAGAGGATCAGAGATTTAAAGGTGACCAACACTAATGTGGTAATAGGAGAAATGAACTAAAGAGGTAATGTAATCCCATGGAGACAGGCAAGGAATCAACTCCGTTCATTTTGCATCTTCGGCTTCTGGCTTAGAGCTGGACACAGACTGCAAAACACTATCATTAGAGGAGAGAAAAGGGGATGGCCCATTATTTTCACCTTCTTTATTTTCCTTTTATGTATGAGATGACATCAAATCAAATCAAATCAAATTAAAATAATTGCTTTTCCTTTATATCAGAGACAGGCTTAAGTTTTGAAGAAAAATTTTTGTACATCTTTGACTAAATGGAAACCATGCCTCATCACCGAGTCTTATGACTTGTTTGTTTCTAGATTTTTTTTCTTTATTCTTGTTCATGCCCTTCCTTGCATGCAGCACCTCACAAAGGCTCTCAAAGACTTTTCACTCGGTTTCAGAAGGTGAAGCAGTTGAAACTTTGGCTGCATCTGCTATGACAGTGTGTGTAAAAAGACCAATTCCTCACGGAGAATGCTATTTCTCTCCCATTGACTTTACAGGCATAAGAGAGACTTTTGTGTAAAAGTGGCAACATGCTGTAAATCTCTACTCCCTGTGTGCCTTAAATACCCATGTCAAGTGTGCTAAATTTATTGACAAAATCCACACTGTTCTTCCTGATGTCAGTACAGAAACACAAGAGCTACAGATGGACAAGCTGTGTTTGGGTCTGCCTTACACAACAACAACAGAATTGCCTTTTAGTTCATCTTCCATAATCTTTATAGCTGATGGTGAAAATATCATAGTTTCAGCTACTTGGTTGAAGCCTGCAGCATTAGCAATGGCCTTCACTTGGAAGAGTGAAATAGCTGTATGGTGATGTAATTCTTTTAGGGTTACTTCTTCATTATTTGTAAAAGCTTCATATCGTCTTTTAGAAGACTTAAGAAGCAATATAGAACTTCGATGCCAGAAAAAGCTCCAGAGAGCTTCCTCTGGCCAAAGGGAAAGTCCAGAAAAACTATTTTAGAGTAACACATTTTCCCTTATCTTTGCTATTAAGATTTTAAAATACCTGGCCTCAATACTTGATAACCTCCAGATTAAACTTTTTTTTAAAACTTAAGCTAAAATTTACAAGCATTACTAAGTGAACACTTTGATATGCTTTGTCAAATGTATGCACTGATGTAACCAACTTTCCAGTCCAGGTATAGAACAATTCTACCACATTGCAGTAAGTTCTCTAATGCCCTCTTTCCAGTCAACCACCTACCCCAGTTGGACATGGAGAGGCAACGACGATTCTATTTCCTGTCACCATATATTTCTTTCCATCTGTTTTTGAAGTTTGTGTAATTTATATACATTATTTGTGTTTGTTTCCTTTCACTCAACATAATATTTTTAAGAGTCATGCCTGCTGTTGTGTGTATCAGTGGCTTACTTATTTTTATGAGTCAAGTAGTATTTCATTGTATAAATATAACTCAGTTTTTCCATTTTCCTGCTTGTGAACATTTGGGTTCTTTACTTTTTTTTAATTATTAGAAATAAGGCTACTAGGGAGATTCTTCTACTGATCTTTTGGTGGACATGTTTTCATCTTGGGGGCGAAAATACTTAAGAGTGGAATTGCTGGGCCATGAGGGCGATATACAATTAATTTATAAGAGACTGCCAAACCATTTTTACATTGCCATCAAAGGTTTGGAGAGTTTCCATTGCCCAAATTCGCACTAACATTTGGTGGTGGTGTCAGTTTTCTGCTTTCTTTTTTTTAAAATATATTTTTAAATTTAGTCAATGTAGTAGGTATGGAGTTTAATCTAGTTGTGAGATTACTTTTCATTTCTCTGACGAATAATGGTGTTGAGTCCTTTTTATGTGCTTATTAGCCATGCATGTATCATCTTTTGCAAAGCATCTGCTCGACTTTTGCCCTTCTTATAATTTTTAAGTTAATGTTTTGTAAGAGATTTTTGTACATTCTGAATACAAGCCCTTTGTCAGATATATGCATTGCATGTATTTTCTCCCAGCTCGTGGCTTGCATTTTAAATTAATAGTGTTTTTGGATGAACAGAAGTTTTAAATTTTGATTAAATCAAAGTATCAATTTTTATGTTTACTTAAGTCATGGAATTCAGTATTTCAATATACTAGGTTTACCTCTACCTCCATTTTTTTTACCATAATAAACTTTTGAATTATGTATAATCAACCTAACTAGAAACTTTGATCAACCAAGACTTTTTATGTTACTTCACTAATGAGAAAAAGGAGACAATAAGTCTATGTTTCTTGCATGGTAGCCTAAATTCATATAAGGCCACTTTCAATTATAAACATTTGCACTGCTGGATAAAATATAACCAAAACATTACTTTTCATGGAAATTTTAAAAAAACATTAAGAGGGGAATAAAAAGGCCAAAAACCTCAAGTGAGAGCAGTAAGAATGCAAGTTGATGGAATAACTGCTGAGCAAAGTGTTAGTGGTAAGTATGTAATAGACTGAGATATTGGTTTTAACATTGAGAGGCCGAGCTGTTGAAATCCTTGAAAGACTTGGAGATATGGCCCAGGGTCTATGCAAGGTCATGAGATAAAACCAACCTCTCTGTACAAGTTTGAAAATGCTCTGTAATACAGGCAGTAGAAAATTCTACCTCTTTGAAGGTTGTCCTGGTCGGGGCTCTGATTATTTGGAAAAAAGTCTCCCATAAAAATGTATGAAAAGACTTCAAGCTTGAACAATGTAATGGCCAAGTAGAAATCCAAGTTAAGGCATTAACTTAGCAAGTAGCTCTCTACTTGCAATGCCCCTGGACATCTGGTAAGTGCAGAATGCCTGTGTAGGGGACACTTTCACAAATAGGACTTTCTTCCCCCAGATAAAACAACAACAGCAAAAATGAAACAAAAACCCTTTTGCTGATAATCTCATAGCAGGCATTTATTTAAAATATTAGAACATATTCCACAGAAGAAAGAATAATTAGACATACTAATCGGGATCTCTATTTCTCTCAAGACTAAAAACAAGAGGCAATAGGAAAATATAAAGGGTAAGTATAAACTGTGTTAAAATGACAGAACATGGATATCTAACCAATACATAAAGTATCAGGAAATAATAGAACACAAACAAAGATATGGCATATCAAAGATATGGCATATCAAAAATAAATCTAGAAATACAATATACAGGTTAAATGAGTACCAGGTTACTCTGAAGCATTTATTAGTGAACTAAAAGACAGATTTGAGAAGCTCATTGGGATCATAGCAAAAAAGTGATTAAGAAATAGAAATTATAAAAAAGAGACTAACAGTAAGTAGAATAATAAATGCTGACATATGTCTAATAGTTTTTCCAGAAATAAACACAGAAATGGGGGAGTGCCAATACTCAGAGATAATAGTTGAGAAGTTTCATGAATTGTTGGGAAGTAAAGAATATCAGATAAAGAAACACAAATCTAAAGCAATGTATTTAAAGATCACTGCATGTGTCGTTAAAGATTTGAAAAACACCAAAGATAGCAAAAAATTTTAAAGCAAACAGAAGTAAAATATGAGTTACCTACAAAAAATAAAACCAACAAAAAATCCCAAACAGACTTAGTGAAAATTGTCTTCATACAAAACTAATGACCAGAACACAGAATAGTGTATTGAAAATATCTCCTAAGTGACAGCTTTGCAGGGTAAAAACTGTTAACGTGGAAGTTTTTATCCTGCAAAACTGTCACTTAGGAGATAGGTGAAAAAAGTTATACCAAACAAAAGCTAAGAAAATTTACTATGCACTGATTCTCAGTGAAATATATTCTGAAAAATGAATTCCTGTATAAGGGAAAACAAATAGAGAAGCTAGGGCCTTGGCAGTGATGCTGGTTAAATTCAAGTTAGTTATACCTGTTAAATTTTCAGTGCAACCACTTAAGAATAGAAATACCAAATATGTTTTCCAATTTCATAGAGGAAAAAGAAGAAAACAAAGGAGATTTGATTACTCAAATGAAAGGCAGGGAGGAGGAAAAAAATAAGCAAGAGAAAATTATAGAGAAGAGAAAGCATAAAATAAAATTGCAAAAATACATTTAAATGTATTAACAATAATAGAAAATGGACATACTGAGCATGGTGGCTCAGGTCTGTAATCCCAATGTCTCTGGAGGTAAAGGCAGGAGGATTGCCTGAGGCTAAGTGTTTGAGACCAGCCTAGGCACCATAGTGAGACTCCTTCTCTATAAAATAAAAAAGTTACTTGTGCATGGTGGAATATACCTATAGTCCTAGCCAGGAAAGAAGATTGCTTGAGCTCAGTAGTTGAAGGTTACAGTGAGCTATAATTGTACCACTGCACTTCAGCCTTGGTGACAGAGTGAGACCCTGTCTCTCTTTAAAAAAAAAAACTTTAAAAAGATTCTTAAAAATGGAAATTATCAGATCAATAAAAATTCCAAATATAGTATATAGAACTGTAAAATACAAACATATTATTAATGATTTATAATTACCTTATATGTGGTAAAGCATAAAGACATGGTTTGGGGGAGAGACACATGATATTCCAATTATTAATTACATCTCAGGACAGAGGAGCTGCTTCAACCAACCCTGTGATGTTTTATTTTCTAAAAAATGTGGTAGGTACCTGGAAATCTTCTGTATATTTAAAATACTTCAAAAATAAACATAAATGAAAATAAATCACAAGAACACAGGCTCACATTAAATATTTTATACAAAATAAACCAGTTTCTAGGAGATGGTCCTTGGTTAATACACATTTAGCCAAATATTTATCTCAGAAGTCTACAATTCTTACATCTACAGTACAATACTGTAGTTCCAGATTTTGTAAATTTATGAGATTTATATTTTTACAGTGGTGATCCTGAGTTATGCAAAAACCTCAGTCATTAGAAAAATAATCCATTATGTTCTCACTTTAGTGTAAAATTGGATAAATATACTTTGGAAAAATTTTTTTACAAGTGTTAAAATAATTTTTTTGTAAATCTGAAATTAAGTAAAAAATAAATTAATAATAGCTTTGCACTTCTTGTAGATTCAAGCTTTGGGGAATTTTTCCATAAATATAAATAGATTAGATACATATTAGCCTTTCAACCAACATATTTTTTTACCAATAAAAATTCCTATAAAATACAGTATTAATATATAATATACAGACAAGAACACATTCTTTTCTATAGTTGTAAATGCCCAATTGACATATTATTTTAAAAAATATCTATTTGAAGTCCTAATAATTTTTAGTATGATAGTGTTTTTCCTGTTTTTAATGGTAATATGGTTTATTTGTTGAGCACCTATTTGCTGAAAAAAAAATACACACACAGTCTAAAAACACTCAACTTGGTAATGCCTACCTCCAACGATAAGAAAACTCAAATTTCAAAAATCTTCGGTCAATTATCAGTGCTTTACAAGTGATGTTGTTTGGAGCAAAGATTTTGACTAGACTCTGTCCACTGCATTATACTTTTGCACACAGATACTTGAAGTGAAAGTGCACTGTCTTTCTTCATTAAACAAATTATCCCCATGGCCAGTAAAGCTTAGCATGTATTTTCTCACAACAAACTTAACAGTTCTTGGATTTTGGAAGAGTGGTATTTGATGTATTCTGTCAATGAAGGTTTTGATAATTCCCCATGTACTACATAGCATGTCATGTAAAAGTAATCAAAGGGGTCAAAATTTCTTTTTGTTCTGCACATTTGTTCTCTCTGCCCTGCTGCCTGGTTTTCAGTGATAGTCTCTTCCAAGAATGTCAGGCAAATGGGTCAATGAATTCATGGCCCCCAAAATTCCTAAAGACAAAATATCAATAACAATAAAACAGAAAATCACCTTATTGATGATGAAAGAACTGCTGGTCAACATATTCTTCGTCCACCGAAGAAGAAATGAGAAATAATTTCAACTATGAGACAGAGAGAGAGAGGGAGACAAAGAATTCTGCATCAGACAAGTACATATCTACTTTGGGCACACACTCAGCTAGTTCTGGAAATGGCCTATCCTTTTTGTCCTTGCTTTAATCATCTCATTTATATGTAAATCTGTTTATCACTGCTGAGGGGTGAAAGAATTTGGATTTGGAATATGGAAGAAAGTCTGGGATAAATATATGGATTTGTGAAAAGTTTACATAGGGATGTAAAACAAAGTGGAAAAGGAGACCCTAAAAAAATTTGAAAAAGTAGACTAAGAAGAGCTCATATAGAAAGGAATCTCAGTAGAACCTGCATTATCTATGATCACAAAATCAGTGCCTCTACTTTTCCTTGTTGGGGATGCCTCGTGCAGTGTATCTTTTCTTGAAGACGACGACTTTCTATCGTGTCCTCTTAGAAGGCTATTCTTAGTACTTTCCAAAATGATAGCTTATGCATTAGTTGAAATAACATTAGCTGCTTTAATAAACAAATCCCCAAATCTTTGGGGCTTAGCAGAATAGACGTTTCTTTATCTCTCATGTAACGTCCCAAACTGGTGTTAGTGATCGATAGATAGATTTAAAATAAAATAAAATAAAATCAGTGGTTAAGATATTCAGACTCTTTCCATCTTATATTTTTGCCATTCTGAACACTTGGCCTTCAATACTGTTATGTTAATCTGTCTCAAGTCAGAGGATGGAGAATGGGGGATCACTCATGGGAAGATTTATAATCAGGCTGAAAGCAACACATGCCATTTTACGAGTTGCCACATGTAAGACTGTGATAAGTGGTCTCACTGAGCTTTGCAAGAAGAAAAACAACAACAACAACAACAAAAAAAAACAAAACTCTCCTGGTGGAACAATCCACCAAACTCAGGTATATCTTTCGGGTAATTATTTCCTGTGTCTTCACTGATGCCTGATATTCTATTATTAACCAACTTTCATTGGTTTGTATCCCTGTTGCTATGTAAATAATAGAATTAGGAATTTGGCACATTGATGGATATTTATCCGTTAGTGTAAATTATCACTCCTAAATTTGTAAGTCATAACTCGTTAATAGTTTTTGAAATTAATTTAGTAAGTCACGTTGTGATCTACATTTAACAAAGATAAAAACGAACAGAATAGAATAAAAAATGTCACAGTGCATTACATAAAATACAGGTAAATATCATTTTGTGTAACTTTTGTTTCAATTATATATTCCATAAGCTCCATATTCTAATTATATAATATATAAAATATATTATGTATATATAATTAAAACAAAAATTATATATTATCTATCTGGACTATATATGTGGATTAATAAGTATGTTGCATGTATTTCATTCTGTGGTTGTTTTTGTAAAAAAGTGAAATAATAGTGTCACTTGTTTACTTGCATTTTCATACAAGGGTAGAAAAAGTGGACAGAGAAAAGAAAACAAATCTATCCTACTTCACAGTTTTCCTTGGGATTGCCTATTGTGAGTGAAAGGATAATCATTTAAGTTGCAATATAACCTGATTTTTCTTCTTCCTGTGGATAACAATGACAAAGTAGCAAATATATGAAGCATCCTAAAAAATTACCACATTTCTATACAAGGCAAAGAATGAGTCCATAGGAGAATCACAGACTTAACTCTCAATCTGTTTGCTTCTGTCAGTTTTGGATGGATAATTTTTTAAAATAGTTGTTTCAGGAAGTATCAGTATACATGCACAATATCAATGCTGTCATCTAAAGTTTTTTATATAAGCAGGTGGTTTTGGACCTTGCCTGCAGCAATAGCCTTTGATCATTTAGGGGCTGCTGATGTACCCTAGGCAGCTCCAGTTAAACAGTTATTTGTAGTCATTTAAATACACACCTTTAAACTGTATCTTTAATCTTTTTCACTTATAATAGGTTCACAGTATGAGAATATTTGAAAAGATTTTCCCCCACAGTTATACTTCACCTTTTTCTTTCTAGGGACATATGTAGTAGTTTTTTTTCTCTATGAATGTAATTGAAATGGTACATAAGCATGAATATTTGATAAATAGAGTTATAGACAAGCCTAGCAAAATCATTTGAGGTGATTTCCACTAGGAACGAAATCCAACTAACTTTTTACTTGGATCTAACTTTTGAACCTAAAATCTGAAGTTCTTCAGGTATCTCAGAATTATACAGATCTCTGTTTCATATCATATACTTCAGGAAAAATGAAATAAAATGTATGAAGTAGTTAAAAACGAGGAGAACACAAACTAAAAAGAATGGTCAGTTTGGTCTCTACTTCAATATATCCCATGTTGGGATAGCTATGCCATCCCTACAAAGTGGGAATAGATAAGCCTTTTCACATTAAGGCTCATCTATTCCCAATTTGTAGGGATGGCACAGATATAAGGCAATAATGTCACAATAAATTCCCATGTGTTACCTGAATGTATGGTAGGTCCCAAGTACCCAGCTGATTTTGGTGGGAGATGCAAGGTTAGTTCAACAAGAAACTTCTAATCTCATGACTATGAATTAGGAAAAAGAATATATGTGTTTTGGACACAAAGAGAACTGTATTGAATCCTGGCTCTGCCATTTATTTTCGTGTGACTATAGGCAAGTTAATCAATTTTTCTATATCTTGTTTTTCTCACTTTTGAAATAGAAATAAATGGTACTTTATCGGTGAAATATATTCATTGTTGTGACAATGATCCCAACTCAGATTGGCTTATGCAGAATTTTAGAACTTTTTTATTTTCTTTGACCCACCTAATAGAAAACCTAGAGGCAAGTCAGCATCTAAGAAGATGTTTCATTTAGGGTCATGTGTACTTCAAGGTTTCAGATCTCTTTCCCTGCATTTCCCACAGTTTCTCTGTTAACTTTGTCTGCTTGTTTGTTTGTTTGAGACAGAGTTTCACTTTTGTCACCCAGGCTGCAGTGCAATGGTGCGATCTTGATTGGCTGCAACCTCTGCCTCCAGGGTTGAAGCAATTCTCTTGCCTCAGTCTCCTGAGTAGCTGGGATTACAGGTGCCTGCCACCACACCGGGCTAATTTTTTCTACTTTTAGTAGAGACTGGGTTTCACCATGTTGGTCAGACTGGTCTCAAATTCCTGACCTCAGGTGATGCACCCACCCGGGCCTCCCAAAGTGCTGGGATTACAGGCGTGAGCTAACGTGCCTGGCCCAGTTTTGCAGTTATCTACTTGTGAGCTTCAATATTATGCAAGTTGTTTTAATAGTAGAAGAAATCAGTGGAAAAGTTCCAAGCCACATAATCAAACAGTAAACCAGAGAGAGGAGAGAGCATATGTATTTAAAATAGTTCACATAGAAGAAACCTTATCTAGAAATATCCTATGAAAAGCTCTTCTTGCCACAAATTTGATCACATGACCATCTCTGAAACACTCACCATGGCCAGATAAGTGAGATAAGCTGGTAATTTTAAGCCATTTAGGGTTCAACTCTTAGGTAAAGGGTCAGTCTATCCTGCAAAAATTTATGGCTGAGATCTGGTTCTCCGAAATCTAGCTTTTGTTTAGGAGAATGAGATTCTAAAGAGGCAAACATCTGCTTTTTACCACCTAATTACCCCACATTTGTATGCATTCTTCTTCCCATAAAGGTATGTTAAGGTCTATATCCAATGTACTCATCTCATCTTCCTTCCAATAAGGAGAGCATCCATACCTGCATCATTGAATAGGGAAGAGTTAACACCTCAGGCTTGGCTGTTCAATGCTAACACATCTTCAGGAGGGACTGATTGTGTTGTTGACCCTTGGCCAACTCCTGGGAACATAGTGCTTGGATATTCCTCCCGTTACCAATTAATAAGGTTGTTTTGTACACCTAGGGCACTGAACCATGCTGTACTGACTTGTCAAAGAGAGTTTGTGCCCACATTGTGATTTCTGGTGAGCTTTGGTTTCCTTCTGGGAGTCCGGAGTTAATCATGGCTGGTCATGCAGGTCAATGTACCCATGTGATCAGCCCTCAATAAGTATTGCACCCTAAGACTCAAGCGTCTTCCTTGGCAAAATCTTTTTGAGTGCTGCAGTTCATTGTTGGAGGAAGAGCATATCCTGTGTGACTTCCATAACAACTTTAGAAATAAGTGCCTGGTTACCAACAGACTCCACTTGATGCACCTTTTGCCTTCGCAGATCCTGCTTTGTATCTCTTCCCTTGTAATAAACATTATCCTGAGTGCAACTGCTTTTGACTCTCATGAATCCTTCTAGTGAATCATGGAATGTGTTTCTGGTTGTGCAATCCCTGAAACAATCACACTGCTGCATCCAGATCCAAATCTAGGATTCTCTAGGTTGGGGCTCAGCAAAACAATTCTGAAATATTTTGGGCTTTGTGAATCTTACTGTCTCTGTAGCAATTATTTGTGTCTGATAGCTTTTGCACTGCAGTGTTAAAGCAGCCGTAGACAACATGTAAACAATTCATATGGCTGTGTTTCAGCAAGATTCTGTTTATAAACACAAGTATGGAAAGCAGGTGGGTTTGGCCCACACACTGTAATTTGTTGACCCCTGCTCTAGGGTAATGAGCCATATTCTTAGATTTGTTTAGATTTAGCTTCTTTTGGAGTGATCTGACAAGGTTTATCTTGGAAGCTTGCTTTCTTTCAACACAATCACTATATCATATGTATTAGTCCATTTTCACACTGCTATAAAGACACATCAGAGACTGGATACATTATAAAGAAAAGAGGTTTAATTGGCTCACAGTTCTGAATGGCTGGGGAGGCCTCAGGAAGCTTATAATCATGGCAAAAGGGGAAGAGGCACATCTTACATGGTGGCAGGAAAGAGAGAGCGAGCAAGAGCAGGGAAAACTGCCTTATAAAACCATCAGATCTTGTGAGAACTCACTCACTATCACCAGAACAGCATTGGGGAATCTGCTCCCATGATCCAATCATCTCCCACCAGGTCCCTCCCTCAGCATGTGAGGATTATGGGAATTACAATTCAGGTGAGATTTGGGTGGGGACACAGAGCCAAACTGTATCACCATAGTAATAGCAAATAAAAATACATATTAATCAATGATCTGCGTCACATATTATTTTCCACTGGACCAGAGTAACATGGACTTCTTGCTCGGAGAACCAAGTAAGTTCTTAGCTAATATGTTGCTTCTACATTCCCTGGGAGAAATCTTTGTCCACTGTCATTATGACTACATCTTGAGTAAGGATTTGGGTGTTACCTACTTTTGGGTCTTCAAAAGCTTACTTTCTCAACCCATGTAGACTGAAAATTGCCTATGGGGTAGAGCCATCAACATGCTTAATTCCTCAAAAATTCCTCCCAGTTGGGGGTTTTGCCCTCAAGCTACTTTCTTACTGCTTTACCTATTTTTTTCTTTGGTTTCTTTTGTTAAACTCCAGGGGATAGGAAACAAAACTAGGGATGTATATAGATCACGGTCTTTGCCTCTCTAATCTGTCCTGAAAAATTTGTTTTCAAAACTAGGTGTTGGTTCAACGGCTTCATTAAAAAAAAAAAGTCATTTTTTCAGAAAATGTTAGGGCATTAGGTTGATAGGGTGAAGTAGAGGAGGCGGTCATTCATGTGCATCTTTACAATTGGGGGATGGGTCCCTTTTTATGTAGTAAAAGCGCAAGAGTTTACTGAAGAGGTACCTAGACAATAAGACTTCCCTCAGGCCCCAATTTTAGAGCCCCAATATTATAGTATCTTTTTCTTGTGATTTTATTGTAACTAATTTTAGAATGGGGCTGATAGTTTTTTTCCCCGCAGTGCAAAGTTCCATATAACCTCCCTTTCAGTCACTTTGACACAGGACAACAGGATCACCTTGGGAAAAGTAAATATTCTTCCTTTTCTTATTTTAGACAGGTAAGTTTTGGTCCATATTATTCTTTTGTCTAGGTATTTATGGAAGAATGTCTCAGCTTCTTCATCCGTAAAATGGAGATAATGATTGTACCTGTGTAATCAGTTATTTTCAGTCTTAAAAAAGATAATGAAAGTAAACAGAATATTGCCTGCTGCAGCATATATAGTTAGTAGATGATGGCAAAAAAATGCTAGAAGAGGAAGCCAACATACAAGTATCTTGAAATTTTCCTACTTTGTGCTTTAATGCTTCCGCTTCAGTAGGTACATGGTCTGAGCCAAAGCTACAACTGTTACCAGTTTAACAACAAATTTTTACAGCATATAGCAAAGATTGCCAGTTTTCTAGTCTAAATAACAGAATCATAATTGCTTTCTCTCTAATTTAGTCAATTCCATATGTTAGGTTATAGCTCTTTCAATACCCCATTTCTGTTTCTAAATGTCATATAAATAAGAATCATTTAGCTGCAAAGATGGAAAATACAAATCAATGTGGTTTAGCCAAAGAGAAGCCCTTATTGGTTGAGTTAACAAAGAATGTCAAGGAAGACTGGATGCAGGCACTGCTTAGAGATTCATGATGTCACCAGACCTACAGTTATTATTTCTCTATGAATTTATTAGCTCCACTCTTCTGTATTCATTGGTTTTATCTTTAGCCTGTCTTGCTGCAAGGTAGTTAACTGGCTGAGAGAAATTAGAGACTTAACTGTACTCACCACACTACCTAGACGAGGTATACCACACATCTGTTCTAGTTACTCCCCAGAAAGAGAAGAGGCTCCTTATGAGGACATAAACTTTTCACTTTATTTGAACATCATCAAACATAAAGGTTCTATCTCATTGACTGCTACAGATTATTGCAGACTGGCAACAAAACTCCATTCTTGTTCCTGTATATGTTTATTTTTGAGGCCAATAAATTTAAGACAGTTTCCACACTCTCTTTCAAGTGATCACTGCCTGCTCAAAAGAGCCACCAATATACGATGTACAAGATGGAAAGAAGCCAACATCTCTACTTTGTTGCTTTTGCTAGTTCTGCAGGTAAGCACAGTTGTAGATATTTTGGTTTTGTTTGTTCCACATTTAATGGTATCAGAGTTTCCAAATCCTGCCTTATGAGAATAAGAGGCAGGACAAGGGGCTTGAATTGTAGTTGATGTGATGTGATCTTGGGAGCAACTGCTGGCTTTCTGATGCCTGCATTTTGGAGGAAACACTGTAATACTGAAGCCAGTAGCTGGACCAGCAGCCTCCTGATGACCCAGCTTTCTGATAGGAGAGAAAGCAGTGCCTTATTAGACCAGTTCTTTGGTGGTGTTCTTGAAACTATTTGTAACAGCTGAGCCTTGGTCTGGTTCCTACAGCTCCTCTGATGATGTTACAAGCATTTTATAAATGCTTTCTGTTTAACCATCTAGAATAGTTACTGTCCTCTGCACCTGAAGCAATGTCCTCCTATATTCTAAATGCACTTGGCACATGGTATATATACACAAATTATTTGTTATCTAGCTGATTTTTCCCACAGAAACCTGTATCCAAACTTTTCCTGTGTTTTGTCAAATAAAATTTGTCCCAATTAGACATCTATTACTCACTGAAGTATTGTGACTAAAGTAATGGGCTATACTAATCCCAGGAAACAAGATTAGAGTATAGCAAACCATATGGCTGAGATCAATGGGGGAAAGAAAGTAATTTAGATGCTGTTTGTGGAGATCAGGAAAATAGCACCTGGAGAAGAAAATGTTGTAGCCGAGAATACTGTCTTTAAAGAATTTTGTGCAACCTAAGAGATAATACTCACTCGCTTCAACTAATTTTATTTGTCGGACAAAAATAACACATAAGGAATATTGACAGAACAGTAAAGAGGAATTATCTGAGACAATGCAGTTTGCTTACCCTCTTTCCTCATTAGCCACTCACTCATTCTTCGTCAGTATCAGAATCCCAGTTTATAGATCAAGTACATTGCTGCCCAAGTTAAAGACATGTTTCCTAACTCTCTAGCAGCTAGCTATAACCAGGTAACTAACTTATGGTCATTCGGATGTAAGCAGAAATTTTGTGTGTGACTTCCAAAGAGTTCCTTAAAAGAGAAGACGCAAGTATCATTTTGACTCCTCCACTTTTTTACTGTGCTGACTTGCAAAATAGATGTGATAACTGGAGTTTTGGCAGCCATCTTGGGCCATGGGGTACCGTTGATGGTGTAACAGAAGGACAGACCTTTGTTTTTATTATGATGGTGGAGCCACCATATCCATTCTGGGAAGCTTATCTCCAAAATTCCTTTCTGATACACAAGAAAATTTCTATTGTGTTTAAATCAGTGCTGTTTTGGAGGTTTGCTGCTCAATGTAGGTGAACCTAATCATATCTAATACATATATATTCAAGTCCTACGGGATGGGAAAGTGACTTTAAATGCTGCAATAGGATGTACCTTCTAGACTTATGAAAGAAAACAGAAATGGAAGAATTCAGTGAAAATAGAGAGTAAGTAGTAAAAAAAAAAAAAAAGGACAATTGTATCAGTGTCAAACATTTATATCATCTTGTCGATATTTACCTTTAGAACTTTCAGACAGCATCTGAGTTACTTTCCTTTGTGAGCATAGTGTACTGCAATCTCATCCAATCAGATCACTCATCCTTGGCCTTAAATTAGAAGCAAATGATGCCAAGAGCAGTAGAAACTCTTTCCTGGATGTGCAAAGTGGTGTCACCCAGAATGCAGTGCCAATTTTTGACTATGTTTAGGCTGCCACACCAGAATACCACATACTGAGCATCTTATAAACAGCAGAAATTTACTTCTCACAGGCTGAGAAGTGCAGGTTCAGGGTGCTGGCAGGTTTGCTGTCGAATGAGGTCCCACTTCCTTCATAGACAGATGTTTCCTCAATGCAACCTTGTACGTAAGAAAGGCAAATAAGCTCCCTTGGCCTCACAACCTAATCGCTTCCCAAAGGCCTCACCTCTTAATACCATCATACCGGGGATTAGGTTTCAACATTTTAAGGAGACATAAAAATTCAGATAATGGTAGCTGGTATGGTTTAGATTTGTGTCCCCACCCAAATCTTATGTGGAATTGTAATCCTCAATGTTGGAAGAGGGACCTGGTGGCAGGTGATTGGATCATGGGGGTGGATTTTTCTCATGTTGTTTCATAAAACTGAGTGGGTTCTCATGAGATCTGTTTAAAAGTGTGTAGCACCTCCCTCTTCTCTCTCTTCTTCCTACTCTGTCCATGTAAGACGTGCCTGCTCCCGCCTC
Organism: Mandrillus leucophaeus; assembly: GCF_000951045.1. NCBI lineage: Eukaryota > Metazoa > Chordata > Mammalia > Primates > Cercopithecidae > Mandrillus > Mandrillus leucophaeus. The sequence continues at coordinate 349,217 of NW_012099333.1, read as the reverse complement.
CTCCATAATTGTAAGTTTCCTGAGGCCTCCCAAGGCATACTTCCTGTAGAGCTTGTGGAACCATAAGCCAGTTAAATCTCTTTTCTTTATAAATTACCTAGTCTCGGGTATTCCTTTATAGCAGTGTGAGAACTGACTAATACAGTAGCCAACAACATGGGTATAGTTAGATGTAGGATTGAGAAATTAGTGGTAGCTGAAACAGGGTTCTTCATTGCAGAAGTTTCCTGGCTGGACTTTTGCTATAGTTCTGGTTATGTTGCCACTGCTTGATTCTTTCTCTTCCCCAGTCTTCTTAGCAGTTCAAATCTAGGAGCTACCCAACATCTTTTCAAAAACTCTGCTTAACTGTATTTGCTTTTTATCAGCCAGAATCAGTTTGCATTCATTGCTAATGGGCATATCTTCTAATTAATCCATGCAGTATGTAGTACTGCAAAGGCAAACTTTTATTTAAATAAAAAAATTTAAACCTGTCTTTTATTTTTCTGCATTGATTTTAAATAGCATCCATATGTTTCTTCAGGGGCTAGAAGTCTTAGGAGTCTCTTTGATTAGTCTTTTTGCCTTTCTAAATTCATGTTTCAAAACTAATTCATTTAAACTTGAAAAAGATGAATTTGAATTGAAATAATAAACTCTTTGTTTCCTATTGTGATTTACCAAGAATAAGAGTTCTTAAATCCACATATAATAAATATCCTATCTAAACCTATTCTACATGTGAATTTATTTAATGTGTATGAAAGTAATGAAAAATGAATAGGACATCCTTTCTGTAATCAGTGAGGTCAATCTTTCCAAAATTTTGTTTGTCAATAAAACTTCTGCTAACAAAATAAATAAAATGAAAGACCTTTGAAAAATTGTGATCACTATGTGCATAAAAGGTGTCCTGATTTTGTAGGTTTTAATTGTGCACAGTGCAATAAATCATTAGTTCTCACAATTTAAAAAAATGTATTTGTGGGCTGGATGTGGTGACTCATGCCTGTAATCCCAGCACTTTGGGAGGCCCAGGTGGGAGGATCAGTTGAGGTCAGGAGTTCAAGACTGGCCTGGCCAACATGGTGAAACCCCGTCTCTACTAAAAATACAAAAATTAGCTGGGTGTCATGGCAGGCACCTATAGTCACAGCTACTCAGGAGACTGAGGTAGGAGAATCTCTTGAACCCGGGAAGCAGAGGCTGCAGTGAGCCAAAATTGTGCCACTGCACTCCAGCCTAGGTGACAGAGCGAGACTTCGTCTAAAAAAAAATGTACTTGTTATTAGGTCCAATTATTTCATTTGAGGGTAAGAAGATGTAACTAGAATATCCTCCAGGTCTTACAGAAAATCTTGATTTAAGACATCATAACTACATTGGAAAAACATTTTTCACTTCTATTGACCCTCCTGCTGCTAAATTATTTCCATATTTCTAAGGTACAAGAATAAATTTAATCAGAATCACATAAAAGTCATTCTATTATTTTTATTGAACTCAATTATCAATGAATGTTTATTAAATGTCTATTACGAGTCAGGCCACTTACTAAAAGTCTATTGGGTAAATATGACAGGCAGAGATAGACTAAGCTACATTTGAAGCTCTTACTGTGAGATAGAGCAATAAGGTGGAAAAGTACAATAAGGTGGAAATAGCTCAGATGTTGGAGCTAGAAACCTAGTTTTAAGTTATCCCTCTTTACTTAACGAAATGCATTATGCTACTTTATTACTTACATAGTGAGTAATGTAACTGGCTCTTACACTATCTGTATCCCAGTACTCAGTTTGTTTTTTTTTTTTAAAAAAGAAATAGTGGGTCATTGAGAAGATTCATGGAAACTATGTGTCTAATTTGTTTAGCTCACTGCCAGCCATCCTACAGGCACACAGTAATTTGGTACAGTTTCTTAGTGGCATGAATACCAGGCAGTGTGATGCATACCATTTTACTGTAGCAAAGAAAGCACTGGATTGATAGTTGAGGAAACTGAGTTCTGGTATTCATTTGAGCCTGAATGAATTCACATAATGCCCTCAAACTCTCCGTGTCTCAGTGTTTTCCATCTTAAATTAAGAATCGAATCTATCAAATGAACAACAGGAGGTAGCAAAATGAATAAAATGAAAGACCTTTGAAAAATTTTGATCATTATGTGCATAAAATGTGTTCTGATTTTTATGTTTTAATTGTACACAGTACAATAAATCATTATTTCTCACAATTTTTAAAAATGTTATGTGTTGTTAGGTGCAATTATTTCATTTGAGGGTAAGATGTTACTAAAATATCCTCCAAGTCTCACAGAAAATGTTGATTTAAGACATCATAATTACATTGAAAAGTAAGCTTAAGGAAGGTAGTAATGTGGTTAAAGAAGAGATTTAAAAGATAATTTTAGCTATAACATTTTGGACAGATTGAAGAGAAGGCTAAGACAGGTGGTGAAGAATGGGTTTTGGAATACCAGATGTGAAATGACAAGGGCAGGAACAGAGATTTAACTGTGGAAAAATAATAAGTGCTAGAAATGTATTTCTGATTTTCCAAAGGAAAACTGTTCAGCTTGCCTTTGTGTGTAGAATTTTGCAATATGGTCTTTTACATACAACTAATTCCTGACTAATAAGGCAGAGAATAACTTGTTTATTAATTTTGTTCATCTGGTAATAAACCTGTTGTTGTATTTTGCTTCACTGCAGCCAAACTCTCAGTTTTCCTCCTTTTAATTTTTGCAATTCTCCACTGCTACTCTTCAAGAAATGCTTTTCAGTAAGTGGGAAATGTGTACAAAACAAGTGTGGCAATTTTTGAAGAGAAAATCTTTATTTGTAAAAGAAGTATTTATTAGAATTTACATTGAAAATAATCTTAAGGGTGGAAATTATTAAAAATGGAAATTCAGGCAGGGAAACATTCAGCAATAACTGAGGGTTCCAATTTGTAGGGCTTACATTCTAAGCATTTCAATATCTGCAACCCTCACTGGCATTTTTTTTTTTCTATGCAGCTCAATAATCTTTATTAACTATAAGCCAAATGCAAAATCTGTCATTGAAGGGTTCCTGAGTCTTCTTCCTATTAGGTTGGATCAATTAGACTGACATAAAAATAAGAACTCTTTGCAATGTGAACATCAGCTCTAATCTAAGAAAGTGGCTGATGAGAAAGGGTGTTGCCCATCCTGGGTTCAGACGTAGACCAGCAGAAACAACAAAGAGCTGCCATAAAGATAGAGGTAGATTGGAAAGATCCAAGACAGATGCACTCAGTTGGTCAAGGCCAAGGGCTTAGCCAATGCCTTGCTTTAGCGAGACTAACAGTTGACCCCAAATATTTGTTGCCTTATTATCATTTATTTAAAAGATAGCATCTCACTCTATCACCCAGGTTAGAGTGCAGTGGCACAATCACCACTCACTGCAGCCTCAAACTCCTGGACTCAAGCTATCTTCCCATCTCAGCTTCCGGGGTAGTTAGGACTACAGCTGCGTACCACC